>NW_008676393.1:69072-69332 GCF_000695815.1 Acanthisitta chloris
TGAATAACCATCCAGGCTGTGCAGAGGGTTGCACAGTTGTCTCTGTATCTCCAGAGGGTGCTTTGCCTTCATAGGAGAAGAGAAACTTTTATTTCCTTGGCTGAGGCATTGGAAGTGTGAAGTTGCTTTGACAGCAGCTCAGATTCTCAGATATGTGTCCAAGTGAGATACATCCAACAGGTTGGGCAGTACTGCCCAAGGCTTCAGCATTGTCCTAGGAAATATATTTCCTACTGCCTAGTCCAAAATCTCCCCAGGTA
>NW_008676393.1:69357-77315 GCF_000695815.1 Acanthisitta chloris
TTCTTCACTACCAAAACCTCTTTGTAATAACCTGTCAAGTAGCCTTAATCTTCCGTTTGATTTCACCTTTAAATTCCTCTTTTACTGGACCGAATAAGCGCCTTTGATCAAGACCTCCTTGCAGCCATGTGCCTAGGACAGACCATCTTGGGGACCTTTCAGTGAACAGATGTCTTAAAATTTGTCTTGAAGTTAACTAAAGATAAAAAAACTTGGAAGGGGTAAGTGCCAATTACAGAGATAGTGAACACAAAATAATTTTAGGAAGATGATCTCCTGTTATCAACAAAAAGGAGAGTTCTCATCTTTCAAGAACCTGGTCTAGTGGAATGTCTCCCTGCCCATGGCAGGGGAATTTGAACAAGATGATCTTGAAGGCTGTTTCCAACTCAAACCATTCTGTGATTTTGTGATAAGTTCTTAGCCACATCTATGTAAGAAAACATGGTTATTTAGGTTTCTTCCCCAGCCAGTGAAGAGAGGAAACCACCAGGGACAGATGTTCCTCCCTTCATCTTTGACATCTTCAAGGGAATGAAACACCCTCTAAATCAATCTTCTTGTAGTGAAAGCTCTGACTGCTAGATCCAGAGAAAACAGGAATCACAACTGGGCATTAGGACCCACCACACTGTAAAGAGTGAACCAAAACACAACACATTTCTAGGGAGAAGAGAGAGGTGCAAAAGCATCAACAGAAGTAAGAAGGCAATACTCCATTCCCAAAGGAGCCTTAATGACATTCCTGAAGAGCAGCAGATCTGGACCAACACAACTGACACTAACTTTGCAGCTATCACTGAGTCATAGAATCACATAATGGTTTATGCTGGAAGGGACCATCAAAGGATGCATGGTTCCAACACACTGCCATGGGCAGGAACTAGACCAGGTTGCTCTAAGTCCTTTCCAGCTTGGTCGAGAACACTGACAGGGATGGGGGATTCTTGATGTGAATCCAGTATGAATGTTGACCTCTCACATACCCTTATTGTTTTGACATCAGCGATTCCTCCATCCAGCTCATAATTCAATAGTCAGAGGTGAAACCACAACAGCCCTCATACACTCAGCTGGGAGATTGATCTTACAAGAAGATTAAATGACTAGATTCTGGCTGTGCCAAAAAGCTGTGTCAGAGCACCATTAGGAGGAGAAAAATCCTCATGCTTGACACAAATAATTCCTTTCTTCTTCTCCTTGGATTGCTGTGCTGACCACCCAGACTTGCTAAGGCATGTAAAGAAGAAAGAGGTTTGTTGGAAGGCTCTACCAAATTATAATTTGGCAGTACAATGGCAGATGAGAAACAGAGGCAGTGTGTAGGTAATGCACACTGAAAGGAAACCAGTTTAAACTACTTGTACATGCTGATGGCTTCTGAATTAGTTGTAACTCACTGGGACAAGATTTAGGCATTACTACTGACAGCTCAATGTGCAGCAGAGGTCAAAAAAGTAAATAAGGCATTAAGCTCTGTTAGAAGGGGAGAGAGAATAAAGAGCAAATATAAGGCTGTGACTGTGCTGCATGCACAAAGAACTGAGCCTGTGCTTTAAATGCAACTTTACCTTCTATGCCAGCTGGCCAAAAATTGAGACTGTCCAGAGCAAGGAAGGGAAGGGAGACTGTCAGTATCACAGGGATTTCAGGAAAGTGGGAATATCAAAGGACATGCTGGTGCCAAACAAATAATGAGCTCAGCACATGTCAGAGTAAATAGTTTATGGTCCTTGTACAGAGGATGCTCCACATAAAGAGCACAAGTTCTGGGTCCAGAAGTTTCTGTCTCAAGGCAACAGGGGAAAATGCTGACATCATCTGGACTCTGATTTCCTGGACTCCCTGTTTTCCCAGAAAACTCCTTCCGCAGCCTCAGACAAGTGATCCAGTGAAAAGGGAACAGGAGAGTTTAAATCAGAATTAGAGAATGGCTTGGGTTGGAAGGGGCCTTAGAGACCATCTACTTCCAACCCCCTGTCATGGGCAGGAACACCTTCTACTAGACCAGGTTGCTCAATGCCCAGTCCAACCTAGTCTTGAACATTTCCAGGGATGGAGAATCCACAGCTTCACAAGGTAACCTGTGCCAGTGCCTCAACAAATCTCCAGAAAAATAATGTTTCTTTTAGTTGGCTAGGTATTGACAGAAAGATGCAAAAAAACTGTAGCTATAAAATATCTTTTTTAATTTTTCAATATAATTTATTGATTTACATCAATAATTTATTATCAATAAATTATCTCTGTGGTTTGAGTTTCATCGGTATGGAACAAGATCCTAGAGTCTGCATCACAGAAAAGTGAACCACAAAAGAGTTCACTAAGGAGAAAAATGAAAGTGTCAAATTTTTGAGTGTTCATTTTTGTTCATCTCATAATCAAAACCAAAAAACCCCAACAAAAACAAAACCAAAAAAGCCCACCAGTGATGTGACTGAATAGCACAAACAAGGATCTTTCACTGATGAGCTTTAATTATTTGTCTTTTGTTTACAAACCCATATGTGCTTGGAGCTGTACAGGAAGCACAACGCATTTTGAAGCTTTGCTCCTGCTCAAGGTTTTTTGTTCTTCATGAGAGAAATCATTCTGCAAAACCAACTGTGCAGCTTGGGCCATCCAGAAAGGAAAGTTCAGCCTGGGGTTGTTCAGCCTGGAGAAGAGAAGGCTTAGTGAGATCATAGAACCCCTTCCAGTGCCTAGAGGGGTTTCAGGAGAGCAGGAGGGGGTCTTTAGACAAGGGTCTGGAGGGACAGGACAAGAGGGAATGGCTTCACACTGACAGAGGGCAGGGTTAGACTCGATATTGGGAAGAAATTCTTGGCTGTGTGGGTGGTGAGGCACTGGCACAGGTTGCCCAGAGAAGCTGTGGCTGCCTCATCCCTGGAAGTGTTAAAGGTGAATTTGGACAGGGCTTGGAGCAACCTGATCTAGTGGAAGGTGTCTCTTCCAACCCAAACCATTGTGTGGTTCTATGATTCTAAGCCATTTTGGCCTTTGAACTTAAAAATTGTTCTGTGACAGCTACAGGTCTAGAAACATATATAGATTTTGCATATTATTCTGAATTATTTCATCTTTCTGGGTTTTTTCCCCATTGCAAATCACAATTGCTTCTCCTGAAGTCAGAAGTTACAATCCTAAAAACCCCACAGTATACTCTGCTTCTGCAGAGCATCTGGGTAGGTTTCAGTCCTTCTGCCTGAGCAATGGCTAAATAAAATTGAATTCATGGTTTTAGAATGTAAGAATAGTGTAAAAATTGCCATCACCTCTCAGTTCCCTGGAATCTGGTGGAGGTTTGCAGTCTGCATGGTTCAGGGATCCACCCACTCCATTCAACCCACCCCATTCAGCTCTCCCCTTCCCACACTGCTTTATTGCCCTCGTTTGTGCTCTGGCTGTGTGATGTGACTGCAGACTGTAAATTCAACAGACACAGGTTTAGTATCACTTCCATCTTTGGAGAAAGGGAGGAAAAAAACCTATCAGCACCTCTCTGAGCTGCAGCCAGATACACCTGGATCAATACTGCAATGCTGCAGCAGCTTTGGATGGGACTCACCCCAGACACCTTGCTTCCTGGCTCCCTTGACCCCCATCAAGTTGATGAGCTGCTGTAGCCAGAGGTTTCATAGAGAATCACAATGCATCATTGAGAAGTGGAGTGGATCCCAAGTAATTAAATGTATAAATTAATTCTCCCCTTAAGATACGTTCCTCTCCCATTATTAGGTTTGTCTCAGAGAAAATCCTTGGAGGATCTTCTTAAAACTACCAGTACTTCAAATATTGTGCTTCTAAAGCTCATCTTTCTTTTTCTTTTTGGGTTGTTTTGTGGGGATTTTTTTCTGAGTCTTGATGCCTGCAGCCTGCAATTAAAATAAGTGACATGAAGATGTCTTTAAAATAGAGACCTATGAAAAAAAAAAAAATGAAAGGATTGTCTGTCAAAGGGTGAAAAATGAAAAATAGCTGTCTCAGATCTCTGAATGGATGAATGGGGAAAATTCCTGCCCGTCCTAGTACCCAAAGGGATAAAACCCAATGATAGCTTCTCAACTGCTTAGCAGATAATGCATGTGCTGTTTTGATGCTAGTAATGTGTTTTTTACTTCTTTCTGTCTGGGAGGAACGAATCAAATATGAGAAGTGCTGGGACATGATTTTCAACCCATTGCCTTTGATTAAGTGCTTTAACATGTGAGTCCAGAGACTTGCAATAATACTAATGGGGCATAAAGCACTATAAACAGGACAGGCCTACTTTTGTCCAAATGCCATTATCCTGGAATAAAAAAGAGCAGCAAATGTAATATGTCCACTGCTAACCTTTTTTTGACAGGAAATTTTCTCTTCTATGTGCACGCCATGAATTATGCTGCATTTTGCCAAAACTGTGAACGATTGTTTAATTTCATCTGAAGGAGTCTTTTCTAAGCTTGAACCACTTAGATCAGTGTAATATTTAGCTGTGAAAATATGACACTGTGAAACAAAACACGGATGCAAATGGCAAGCTGCCTGAAGGAAACTTTCTTTTCACATGCGGTTTGGGAAATGGAGGCAAAGACCTGTCAATAAATATTAGGGCAAGCTGCATGTTGTTTGGTGATTTTTAATTTAGTGAAAAAGCCACCTGGAAATCCAAACCACCCATCACCTGGAAATACAAACCACACATTTATCCAGAAAAGATAAGGGAGTTTAGAGACTTCTCCCAGGTTTGCTTTCAAAAGCCACTGAGCAGTCTGTCCTGGTGACTTCCCCAGGTGCAGACAGAGCAAACCCTCCTGCCACACCAATCGGTCAGGATGTTTCAGTGCAGCTCTTCAGACCCAGCTCCATGTCACTTCTAACTTTGTGCTAGATTTTATTGCTCTCAGCAAGTTGCAGATTGTCCAACTGTTCTGTCATTTATTGTAAACAGTTGCAAAAAAAAAAAGAAGGGGGACAAAAAAAAATATTCCGTGTCTCTGTAACGTAGTCCTTGGTGTAAATCAAACATTCCCTGTCATGTTGATAGCTTGTGTTAGTCTAATGTATTTTATATTACTCAAAAGCATTGAAACCCTGCAGCTTTCTTCATATAGGCCATTATGCGGTTATCATTAAATTGTCTTGCAAAGAACATTATCGGTAATTATAGCAGACACTAAAATCAAATGATCAGTCTGGGACCTTTAACACCAAGAGGAACCATTAGAAGTTAATCAAATAAAAGGATGAGAATAATTATGTTAGGATTAAGCAGTAATATGCCAGAAGTTATATACTTTGCTGACTATATATCTTTACTCCCAGCTTCCTGCTTCTCCTCCCATTTGATGTTTTTATATAATACTTTGGCACAGAATGTAAATGACAGTATTTTTGTGTGCCACAAATGGGGCTTTAGGGTTCAAATGAGGTTCATGTCTAAATGGCACAAAAAGCAGCACTATGTAATGATGAAGATAAAAATAATAGTCCTCTCTGTGTGTGTATGGATAATATATATAAAAGTACAAAGCTGGAAAAAAAAATCCATTGGTCAATGAAGCATAAAGTGGTGATAAAAATAGTTGCAACAGGAGGTTGCAACATGACTATTGGTTTGCTATTTGAGGTCACTTTGCTGTTTTTAAGTGACATCTTTCATCTTTCAAGAAGCCACAAGAAATCCCCTGCATAGACAGAAATTGTTCCTGTCAACCCTAACATTATTCTCTAGGGGAAAAACCTTCATATCAAATTTGCTCTTGGTGTTTGCATGAGCCTTGAAGCAGTAATAGTGCCGAAGTTGTCAATAAAACACAAAAGAGGGGCCAAGGACATCACCCCAAGAAAAGCAGGTAGATTTTGGTTATGGCAGATGAAGCCAAAACTAGGATCCTTGCAACATTTTTGCCAGGGAATGCTGATGAATTGGGCACTGACAGAATAAGAGTGTAAACCTGTCACCTCTGGTAGGGGCTCAAGAGGTAGGTTTGCCCTACTCATTCCTTCATTGTTACTTGTCCCTAAAGAGCTCAGAACCCTGGTGACCATGCACCAGTGCAGCCTGCACCCACTCCCACAGAGGAAAAGCAAAACGGTGACACAAAACCCAGGGGGAACCTGAGTTTGGGATTTTTCCCATGTCCCCTGCCATGGAAATAAGGCTTCAGCCTTTAAACCTTCTACCTCGGTTAGTAAATCTTGCTTTTTTTCTGCCTTTCACTTGGATATTGATTAATGGAGAATTTTAAACTTGATACCTACCTGGATGAGACAGTTGATACTGAAGCCAGAGCAGCATCTTCCCCTTGAGCAAAGCATTATCTTACTCTTGAGAAGACTCAAATTGAACTTTACACATATTAAAGGAATACAGAGCAAAGCCGAATGACAGATCTGTTTATGAAGCCTCTTGCATGTGCAGAGATTAGAAACCACCACCTGCCTGGGAACATGGTGCAGTATAGGCTTCCCAAGGGTCCATCTGCCTCCCATGCCTTATCCAGACACAAGAGCAAGGGTACGGTCCATAGAAAAATAGAATCACTTGGCTTGGAAAAGCCCTCTAAGACCATCAAGTTCAGTTGTTCCCCGAGCTGTGCCAAGCCCACCACTAACCTATGTCCTCAAATGCCACATCTACAGGTCTATTAAATCCCTCCAGGGATGGGGACTCCACCACTGCCATGGGCAGCCTGTGTCAGGGCTTGACAACATTTTCCATGAAGAAATATTTCCTAATAGCTGAACTAAACCTCCCCTGGCACAACATGAACTCATTTCATCTTGTATTGTTGCTTGTTACAGATGAGCACTTGGGATAAGAGACCAACCATAGGTCTGCAGAGTTTTAAAAAGACAAAACATGTTTTTTCTATCAAGCAGGCATGAGTGAGGGGAATTCCTCTTCTGTCTGGCTCAAGCACACCAGTGCCAGCTATAGGGATGCTAGCTTTTCTGAAAAAAAAAAAAAAAAAAAGAAGTAATTTTTAAAGTTTTTTTCTTAAAGATCTAGGAGAAAAAAAAATAGTATTTTGAGAATGGAAACCTGAAGAGGAGGAAGGGGACAGTTCAGTGTTAGCTGCAAATTATTTCTTGTTTATTTTTTTTACTCAAAAAACTACTTTAAATAGTTGATTTGGGGCCAGTCAAAATGTTCATGCTATAATGAAACAGTTTGTTGTCTTAAGGCTTTTCAAACACTTGTTATTAGAAAAAAAGTTAATTAATTTATTTTTGGAAAACAAATTGAAGTATTTTTTATCTAGATTTTTCAGCTAAAAGACCTTTTTTTCTGCCTTAATATATTCTACAAATTTAACAGAGATCAACCTAGACTGCTTTCCTACAAAAATATTTTTTTGGTCACAAAAATGCAGTCATTGCATCAAATAAAATCATAGTATATGAGAATCATAGAATGGTTTGGGTTGGAATGGACCTCAATGGCCATCTAGTTCCAGGCTTCCTTCCATGGATAGGCAAACCTTCCACTAGACCAGTCCAGGAACATTTCCCATTTAAAAATCCAGCACATCTCTAAAATTAAATTTTCAACCCCAAAATAGAGTGTGCTCTGTGACCTGTCTTAATAAGGCGTTGAGATAAAACATCTCATTTGAAAAGTCATTAAATTCCTTACAGTATCTGACCTTCCAAAGGTTATGGGAGGCAGTAGTTGATGGAAAAATGTGTAGTGAGCAAAAAAAAAAGAGTTTTGGGTAGAAAGTGTGCTCTGATTTCAGCTTTTCAGGTGGACAATGAAAAATTTCAGACCAGGAATTGAAAATCCTCTTTACTAGAACACCAAGCTGGATGGGACACTGCCGTAGATTAGTGAATTTAATCCCTCTGTTACTGAGACTGTAATGATCAATTTTTCCAAACAAACATTTCCTTCTTTCTCTTACTCACTTATTTTTGAAGGCTTTCACAAACTATGGGAGTGCTGGTCTGCTGGAAGGCAGGAGGGCTCT
>NW_008676394.1:0-15037 GCF_000695815.1 Acanthisitta chloris
AGATGTGTTAGGCGCTGCCCTGGTGACCCCTCGCCCGCCCCGCGGGGCTCGCTGTGCTCGGCAGGGCAGGTGGCTGTGTGCGAACCCAAACAGAGCTAGGTAGTGTGTATATTAAAAACAAAGACATGGCAGAGTTGATGTGGGAAACAAGAAGAACGGGAGAAGGTGCCACACCTACGTGATGTGCAGATTGGTGGAAACGCTTGACACTCCTGTTAGCCGGTGCAAAAAAAACCACACGGTTTGTTGCTGTCGCCGCCTCTGTGTCACCTTGTCTGTTCCGTTTACAGACAGGTCTTGGGGCCAGAAGACATAGTGATCTACAACTGATGTTGAACGTGTTGGGTTTGTCCCAGCTCACACACAAACACATTGATCGCAATGAGAGCAGCCAGCAGCCTGCACAAAACTCAGCTCTGTCCCTGATTGTGCTACATGTAACCTCTTGCTACTTATCTAGCGTCTTTGGCCTTGATCTAACTTCTGGCCTCTAGCCCCAAACAATGCTTTGCACCGGTTTTCTGCACAGAACAAGTCTATGTATTCAGCTTCCTCAGGGGTTGTGCAACTCCTGTTTTGACTGTGTTCCAGTTATCCCAGGTCTTTGACAAGGAGAATGGAGAATCCTGCTCTCACCATTGCTCACTTTCTTCCCTTCCCTGGACAGCTGCTGTATGGTAGCAGAAGTGCAGAAGCAAATGGATGACAGTACTCTACTGCCCCAAAATTCATTTAATCCGTAGGTCATGTGAGAGCTGGAAAAGCTGAAGTCCATGCAGAGATTTTCTTCAGATGTACATGCTAGAAAGGTGATAATATCTAGAAAGAAAAGGGGAAAGGGAGCACAACTGTGGTTTAATGTTTATACCAGTGCAGCTGTTGACTTCTGTGTGTGTGAGTCAGCACTCAGAGTGCTGGATGGGTAAAGCAGAGCAAACGGGATTTTCCTATAGCCAAGGCACATAATAGGTGAAGTAGTGTAGCAAACTTTGTCATCTAACATATGGTATATGGTCATATCACTTATATGTAATATACCAATGGGCTACAAAGCAGTAAGCTGCTCTTTAGACAAACATCTGCAGGATTCCTTGTGAACTTCAGGCCCTCTGTTATGCAGACTAACCTTAAAGTCTGTTCAGATCCAGTTGTTGATCTCGATCTTGTACCTTACAATTTTTCCATAGTCTTCTCAGCAGTGTCTGGGTGAGAAAGGAACAAAGTTTTAACATGTCTCTCCTTCTGGGTCATTTATTTTTCTCCTCCCTCTTGCTCTTGCCATGCCTTCACCAGTTCGTGTGAATGGCTGCATTTAAGTTATATTAATTTGCATTAAATTTGGATAGCAGAGTATCTCTTTGACAGTCAAGGTCAAGAACATTGTCACAATGGCACACTTTTAAAAATCAGGCAACTTGTGCAGCTGTGGTTTTGACTTCCTTATGGGCACCAAGTATGATAGAATTAAGTAGTATATAATACACCATTTTTCTGTTTCGCACCTTCCTCATTCAGGACACAGGAGAAAACTGCTGGTTATTTTACAACTGTGCATGCAGCAATTGCCCTTTGCCTTATTAATTTATTCATTTAGTGAATAACTACTAAGGTATTCTTAGGGCTTTTGTCATCGCGTTAGTTGATACTTCATTAGCATTAGTGGAATTATTTCTTCACTTTTTTTGCAGGAGAAGAAATATAGTTTCATTTTACTTACAAGTGTGGGTTAGGTCTGCAGGGAGTCTTGGTACTGCCCTGCTCGGATTTGTGGCAGTCAGCATTGAAGAACCTTGGTAGTAGGTGAAGTCAATTACAACTACTTCTCTGTCCAGGTTTCCTATATGGTATGTGGCAGAAGCAAGTGGAAGAACAGGATCATTTGGGATCCACTCTGAAAAAGAATCTGGCTAAACTTTTCACTCTGAAATGACAGTTAAGTGACTGAAGTCACAGTGACCAGGCGTTAGTGCTAAATAATCTTGTCAGATGCTGAGCTTGTGTCAGTTGTGTCCCTCGAGTCAGTGTTACAGCTGCTATTGGAAAGCTTTGCCAACACAGCTACATGAAAAGTGTTTGACTGCAGAGGCAGAACAGGCAGGTAAGTACAGCTGCAAAACTTAGAAGTATGTCTCTCAACATCCTCAAAACAAACAGAGGTGGAAGGAGCTGCTTGCTCCGCTTGGAGCAAAAGCAGTAAACTGCTTTTGTTAGAAGTCTAAGGAGGCCTCTCTATACAACATGTGCATTTTTAAGGCTGGGAGAAACCATCCTGTCCTTTTCCTATAGTTCAATGATTTGAAATGCCAAAATTCAGCTTGTGGGAGATCTGGGTTTCGCTTCATCCTCAATCTGTGAACTTATAAATTAGTGTTTTCTACACACACTGAGGGTGTGCTATAACCATCATAAATTATTACAGCTTCCTTAATCCTATCTGCTGAAATTGTTTTATTGACTGTCTGGGCTGGACTTTTAGGAGTACAATTACCTTGCATGTGAAAGTGGTCCAAGATGTTTTAGGAACCTCATTGAAATTAGAATTTATAGAATGTAAGCACCTCCAAAGCTGGAAAGCAACCAGATGAGAATTTTTAAGACAGACATTTTGGAGGTAAGGATCAAAAATGTTCATTTTCAGCATCTGAGTTCTCTTATTGGTGTAGTCACTGACACTTGCCTCAGGTCACACAGACAAATCAGTGCCAGGGAGCAAGGGTGAGGCTTCAGCACACAGACAAATAGAGTGGTAACATCAACATGGGGTTTTGTAGCTAGAGAAGCTTTGTCATAATCATGAAGTTCTTTGACGAAAGCAACAAACTGATAAACCAGGGTGATACATTCATTGTGGTGATTTCAAAAGAGCTTCTGGCACAGACCCTCACTGGTACTGCTAAAGAACGTTAATTGTCATAGGTTAGGAAGGAAGCCTGTCCTGTGAATTAGTAACCAGCTGAAAGAGAAGGGATAACAAGGTAGCAATAAGTAGTCATTTTTTATACTGTGGGAGAGTTAGATTTGACTCCCACAGAGATTCGTGCTGGGACCTGTGCTAGTTAGCATACTCAGAAATGGTCTTGGAAAGTGACTGAGTAAAGGAAGCAGCACAATTTGCTGTTGCTGCAAAACCCTGTGCAGTACTGCACTGTGAAGCTGACAGAAAGGAGTTTCAAAATTATCTCATTCTGCTGAGCAGCGTTGGTGTTAAACTACAAGTGGAAATTCAGTCTCAATAACTGTAAAGTAATGTATACAGGCAAACCCAATCTTATTTATGTATGCACAGGACTAAGTTCTATGTATGCTGTTACTGTTGAAGAATGAGTTCTTGGAGTCTCTGTAGGTAATTCCTTGGAAACATCAGTTCCAAGTCAAAAATGCCAGGAATTATTAGAAAAGAAGGACAGAACGGAACAGAAAACATTGTGACATATTTGTGTATATTGGTGTTATGGCCATATCTAGGGAATAGTATTAAGCTCTGGTTTCCCAGGTCAGAAAGAAGGCAAAGGTAGAGAAGAACAAAACAACAGAGAGAACAATTTCTGTTTAAAACATGATATCTACACTTGGACTTCTCAGTTTGCAAAAGACAAAAGTGACAATGCTCAGGCAACTGAGGGAAGAAGATTGAATTATATAAAATGGTGTCTTCTGGAAGGTGAGGAGCTCATTCAGTTTTTCCACTAAGTGGACACGCAGGAAAAATAATGGACAGCAGGTTTAAAACAACCAAAAGGTAGCTTTTTTTTCAGATGCTGCAGAACTAAAGTATGAAGCTCACTGAGTCCAGAAATGTGGAAGCTAAAACTGTCATTTACTTTCAAAAAGGAAAAAAAAGGGACGCAGTGACTTGGCAGCTAGTAAATTGAATGGAATAGAGTGGCCTTTGGTTCTGGTTTTCCCTAACTAATGATTTACTGAAAATGGAATTATATCAAGAAGTATCTGCTATACCTGACCTGTTCTTTCTATTTTCTTCGTGATTGTTTAGTCATGGTCATTAAGTTCAGAAGTGAGTTAGGCACACTTGGAGAGTCTCATACAGTATGGCCATTTTGCAGATGGTACAGGAAAGAGACACCAAGATGGTCAGGGGACTGGGAAAATGGTGTATTGTAGAAGACTTGAGAGAACTGATATTGTTCAGCCTGAAGGAGGCAGACAAGGGAAGATCTTACTGCTGTTTGCGTGAAAGGCTGAGCCAGATATTTCTGAAAGGTACACAGTGACAGGCTGAGGGAATGGACACATGTTGAAACATGGTAAACTCTGCTTAGATACAGAGAATTATTTCCTTCCTCCCTTCCTTCCTCCATCCTTTTGTCTCTTTCTGTCATTGAGGTGGTCAAATATTGGGACAAGTTGCCCAGAGAGGCACATGACCTCCTTCCTGGGAAATACTCAGAGCTTGACTACACATGGTCCTGAACAATCCGTGCTAACTGGCCCCACCTGGAGCAGTAGGCTGTCCTAGGTGGCCTCCTGAGGCCCATTGCAACCTACATGGTTCTGGCTTCTTAATATAGGTTCTTGCCACCTGCTTTGTCCTAACTGTACCTTATTTCATATGGCATATTAATGACACATGTGGGGTATATTTGGTCTGGGTTAACTTAATACGTGTTAAAATTCAATACAAGAACATAGTGGGGACAAGACGCCCTGGATTTTGCATAAAGAAAGCAAGAGCCAGCTATGGTACTTTCTGTCCAGTGGCTTGACTGTAATGATTTAAATAGTTCGTAAAGATACGACGACAACAACAGGAGTTGTTTGTCACGTTGCAGCTACAGCAGGAGTCAGTACATGGTACTGTTGCCCATGCTTACAGTTGTTTTTTACTTCCAATGTCTTCTTTAAACAAATGACATAATGCATTTGCCAGACACTGAATGACAGAGAAGAGTATACCTAGCCTAGCATGTGCTGCCATGCCACACAATGCCATTGTGTAGGTACATGTTCTCTGCATCTGGATCAAACCTGTCTTCAACAAGAAAGCCAGTAAAACGTTTTTCACCCTGACATCTCTAACTAGAGTCAGTGCTATTTAGTATTTGGGTTAAGATTTTTGAAAGATAAAATAGTGCTGTTTGTGGCTGACTGCTTCTATTCACCACCTGGCATGCATGGCATGAGCAAACAATTCAGACTACAGAAAAACCCAAAACTGTACATCACTGTTTTCTCCTGTAATAAGTACTTTTATTTGTAAACTGCAGACCCTGCTACAGCTCAGTAACTTAACAACAGTGTATTCACCAGCAATATTTATGGAATAAGCTGAGTCCTATAGTTTTAAGGAGCAAATGCACTTCAACTTAATTACAGTCAGGCCTGAATAAAAATTAAATGGTTTGCATGTCTGTTAGTCTGTATGTGGGTAGAAAGGCAGTGAGGTTAAGATAATAGGCTCAAAATGTATTCTCAGAAAACATTTTAAACCACAGCAGGGTGTGATTGTATGCAAATAAGTATTTTTGCAATAGCAGATTAAACACCTTATGGAATTTGTATGGAGAGCTGCATGCTTGTACATGATGCAAAGTATGATTAAGCACCAGTGTGTAGAGTTTTTGCCTTTGGTCAAAAATTAAGGCAGATTTAAATCAATCAATGTTTTTCTCAGTCTTTACAGTTTAAGTTATGGATGGTGACTACTAGACAGTACTTTTTCCTTGGGCCTGCATCCTTACAAGAATATGTTCTGCTATGCTTTCCAGTCAGGTATCTGGTGATACATGGCAACATATAGGATATGAGACAGTGAGGGAAGAAAACCGGCAAATTGATGTAAAATTTTACTAGAACACCTGTTACTGGTATGTGTTTTGCCATCAGCTTACAGAATGCTTTTAGTGAATGGATGAATTAATCATTCCAGGTTCCAGTACTACATTTAAATAAACTTCTTTGTTAAAACGACCCTGAGGGGATCCGGTGCCTATGGGGTAGCAGGCACCTTCATAAAAAGCATAGTTAGCAGTACTGGAAAGACCTGCATTGCCATAAGCAGGTAATTGTTGCTCTGCTTGGTCATTTGCATAATTAAGGGACATTGTTTTTGGCAGAATGACTGAATTCTCTTTGGGAAATGGTCTTTAATGTCAAATTCTAATCTACATTACATACCAGAGTTACATATCTGCCTTTCTGAAACTCTTTTCTCTTTCACACGAGTTAGAATCATAGAATCATGAAGGTTGGATGAGACCTCTAAGATCATCAAGTCCAACCATTAACCTGCCACTCTTCTGTAAACCCTAAACCATATCCTCCAGCTTCAGATCCAGATGCCTCTTAAACACTTCCAGGGATGGTGACTCTACCACCTCCCTGGGCAGCCTATTCCACAGCCTGACCATCCTAACAGTGAAAATGTTTTTCCTAACATCTAATCTGAACCTCCCCTGTCTCAGTTTATGACTGTTCCCTCTAGTCCTCTCACTGCAGTTCAGTAAGTTTGCCTTATTGAACTTCATGCAGCTGTCCTCAGCCCATTAAGCAAGTTGGTCCAGGTCTCTCTGTAGAGCTTTCCTACCCTCAGACAAATCGACACTCCCACCCAACTTAGTGTCATCTGCAAATTTACTGAAGGTGCACTCAATCCCCATGTCCAGATCATCAATAAAGATGTTCCGCAGTACTGAGCCCTGGGGAACACCACTAGTGACTGGCTGCCAATTGGATTTAGCTCCATTCACCACAACACTCTGGGCCTTTGTTTAACCCATACAGCCAGGTTTTTATGCATCAAAGACTCCAGCCATTCAAGCCACAAGCAGCCAGTATTTCTACAAGGATGCCATGGGAGGCAGTGTCAAATGCCTTATTGAAGTTCAGATAGACCACATCCACAGCCTTCCTTTCACCCACTAAGTGGGTCGCTTTGTCATAGAAGAAGATGAGGTTGGTCAAGCAGGACCTTCTTTTCATAAATCCATGTTGGCTGCACTTGATCCCCTGGCTGCTCTGCATGTGCCATGTGATGGCACTCAGGATGATCTCCTCCGTGACTTTGCCCCGAACTGAGGTTAGGCTTACAGTCCTGTAGTTCCCCAGATCCTCCTTCCAACCCTTCTTATAGATGGGTGTCATGTTTGCTTATTTACAGTCAGCCAGAATTTCTCCAGTTTTCCAGGACTACTGGTAGATGATTGCAAGTGGTTTACTGAGTTCTTTTGACAGTTCCTTCTTACCCTGGGGTGGATTTCATCAGGGCCCATGGACCAGAGTGATACCCTGATTTTTTCAAGAAAATTGCTTTTTGGTATCTCAGGAAGAACGTTTAAAGGAACATTTAAAGTTGCAATCTTGATTCTTCCCCATAGCAGTGATAGAACTGATTTACCAAAATCAGATATAATGGTGTTTGATTTAATCCAGTGTTTTTCCTATCTGGAGTAGAAAAGATAAAAGTCATTACTTCAAATTATCTTGATGTAAATTGTGAAATGAATTGGACCCATGGTGGATGTTGTGAAGTTTCTCTGGAGTAGATACATTACTTCATGCAAGAAATGACAGTTTCTCTGAAGAAGTTAAATTGTCACACTGAGAAAAAGCGAAACACACTCTCTTTCTGTCTTCCAATACAACTCTGCCTACTCAACAGTAAATCTGCAGAGGGAACCCAAGCTGACACTGGCATAATTACTCTCCTGATTCTTAATCATAATTTGCTAGTGAAAGCAGTGGTCAAAGAAAGTGCAAGAGCAGCTGTTCTGAACACTGGTAGAGCAGGCTTCACTCTCATTCATGTCTCATGTACTCCAAAATCACATCCAGACATCAGTGGATAACTGAGCATTGTGATTTATACAGACATTAAAATTGGAGGTCTGTAAAAGTTATGACCTACCCTCCTCTTGGAGGGTCTCACTCCTGCTTGGGGGAAGGCTCAGTTTATGAAGCTGCTGCTGAAGTACTGGTCATAGCCTAACATTTTAAGGGAAGAAAAGCATAAATCCCAGGGGGGGTTAAATTTCTTCCCAGTATATAAGAAGTGGGTTTCTTCAGGAAAGGAAGAACCTTATACCATATGGGCAGAAACCACCAAGTGAGGATAGTAGGCCATATGAAGTGAGGAACCACTCCAGGCCTTGGAAAAATAACTTTTAAAGTTAGGGCTGAAATAGCTAACATAAAAGTCTGTGAGATAACTTTGAGCATGTTCCCTTAGAAGAGGCATAGAAGAATAAAAAAAGAAGTATGGCAAAGCAGAGTTATTGGTAATGGAATGCAAAGCTGCTTCTACACTACCTCATTTTGTGGCCAGAATATTATTTCTCACTTTTAGGCCTGCCTAAATTCACACACAAAGCCAGTAGAAGCAAACTACCTAATTGCTTGAAACAAGGGAAATAAAAGCAGACTTGTTAATGTAATGATATTTTAAGCAGTAATAAGCAGAAATAATTAGATTTCCCTTCAATTGCATATAATAGCATATATTTTAAGCCAATATAGGGACCAAATCAAAATATACACCAACATTATTCTCTCACACAGAAACAAGTATGGGGAAGAGTCTGAAGGATAGAGACTGAGGAAGTCTTGCCCATGGTTTTCCCAAAGCAGTTCGATTCAGGCAGGACTAGCTAACTCTATTACAGAGAGAGGTTTATCCCAATTGTGTTTGATATTCCATAATGCTTCTTTGCAGGAGGAGGGAAAGATGACAGAACAGTTTTTGCTTTAATGAAACATTTTTTTAAAATGGCTTGTGTTTACATTAAAGAACCCCAGAGAAACTCACCTCCAAGATGAAGTGAGAAAAGTTGAAGTTTATGGGTTTGGCTCTTGGGGAAGTTCATTCCACTGCTAAAAAAGCTTCAGCCCCCTCACAGCAGAGAGCTTCCATATGGCAGAGGAACTAAACTGGTAACTATGGACCAAAAATGATCTTTGATGTTTTTTTTCCTTCTGCCTCTGTCATATTCTTGGCCTTTGCTGAGATGTTTAAGTAGTTGCTGTTTGTGCCAGAGCTCAGGGCAGGCTGTGTATCCTGGTCTTAAATACGATCCACTTGTCAGTGCAAACCTCTGTGAAGCAGCTTGAAGTATTGGGGGTTTTTGTTCTGCTTTCAAAATTGGCAGGTACAGGTTTATTTTGTCAAAGTAATGAAGCAAGATGCTCAGAGTTTTTATTCTTAAGTTTTCTTCCCAAGGCTACTTAATTCTGTACCAAACAACTGCATGCCTACTCCAACCCTCAAATCAAAGTCTTTTTACTACAAATGGGATTGTCAAAAAATTTCTGTTCAAGTCTTGTTACCATCTCTCCTTTTTTTTAAACCATAAGAAACAATTTTCTTGCAAGTGACCTTCTGGAATAGTAGATTTTAAAAATAAGTCTAGTTTGTTAAAGATGGTGAACTCATAGACAGCAGTTACTTTACTTATCCACTGTAGTAAGACTGAGTTGTGTTACCACAGAATGAAAACTGTACTGAATGTTTCTTCAGATCAAAGTGGATGAAGGGTATAATTTTAGCTGAAAGACATTGCTTACAGTTGAAGTATTATTATACCAACCATCCTATATTGCCCATTCAGATTGCAGGCCTTCAGGCCTGGAACTCTGCCTGTGCATTTTACATGTGCAGCATTCTCAGGATACAGTGTAAATAATAATAGATCATCAGTGAAGGGAATAGCCCAGTGGAGCAATCCACAACTGAGTGAACATTTCAGATATTATGGAACAAGGCCAGCATTACTTCAAGAACTTTTCTTTCACAAAGTCAGTCAAATGCCTAAATTAAAATCCCACTCAATTGCTTTGGTCTTATCAGATGAAGTATCTGTATGTTCATTTAATAAGCTTCTCATGCATTTTATCTTTATGCTTCATTTAAATATGAGAAGCAAACCCATTTTATATAGTTGTTATTCTCCAATTACTACAAAAGCTTCTTAGAATCTTTGATCATGAGAACATTATTTCAAATCCAGTTCTGCAAATCCAGAAGAGATTACAAAGTGTCTTTACTGAAGTTACTTTGGATGCAATTCTAGTCCAAGTAGAGTCAATCAGTCCTCAAAAAAACTACGGAGCAGCAAAGAGATCAGAATGAACCCAAGTAACTGCGTTGATTTATGTGGTGGGGGTTTTTTTGGACAGAAATTCCAAGCAAAGCTGTAACAATAAGCGTCTGAAGCAGAGCATCAATGATTTAGCATTAGATGCTGTTTACAAAATGCTGTTATTAAAATACAGTAGGTTAGAAATTTTTATTTTGTATCGAGGCAATACAATAGAGGTTCAGCCACAGGATTTTGAGTTTTTGAGCTATTTTTACTTTAATTTTTACGTTTATTTTTATTTTAAGGCAACAGAGAAGTGACATAGGTATATAATGGCCACTAACCAAGTTCACCATGCTTGAGTGTCAGCATCTGACAGTGTCAGCTCTCAGATGATCCCAAAATGTATTCAGAGTTGTCGCACAAACTGTCTCTAGATTTAGGTAAGACTCTTCATCATCAGTGTCAGATAAAGTTCTGGAAGTAACATCAGCAGCAAAACCAAGTTATACATTGCTTTTTGTCTTACAGTAATTTCTCCTTTGCTGAGTGGAGAAGAAGCTGTAGCACAGAAATGAGCAGAGTGATGTAACTTACAAAGGGCAAATCTTTGGGCAAACATACAAAATATGCTACAAGAAAATAATTTGGCTGCAAAGTCAACAAGAGGACATGCAGTAGCAATGGCTAGGTGACAAACTGAAGAAGTGGTTTGCTTGAATTTATGCATAGGGTATCTTCAGACTTCCAAAAGCCTTAGCATAATACTTGCAAAAGAATGCTGTAAAGTCTTAACTTTACAAGTCATGTAACAGAAAACATTATTAAAGTGGCCCTTCTTCAATGAAAATGTGGGTACTTCATTTACTGATTTATTACCTATGCTAGGGAGTGAGTAGGACAAATACTGCATATTGCAATGCTAATGAATTCTTTTTCTGGCCTAATCACTGGCATTCAAGAGTTTTTTCCTATGAAAATTGAAATGGAAATTTTAATTTTGGATGCGTATTAGCTACTTGCATAGGCAAGACTGTTTCACTGGAAACTTACATGATTTCGTGTTCTAGCTTAGAACATTTTAAAATGGAAATAGTATAAATATATCATATAAATGAATGTCAAATGAATCCCAACTAAATATACCATCTATAACAGAAATTTCTCATTGTTGCTATTTTCTTCTACCATCCTAATTCTCTTTTCTTCCCCTTAAGTTAAGCTGTTCTTCCCTGCTGTATTCAGGAAACTTAGATGTTTCAACACACTTGGAAGCCAAAGTTTCATTCATAGTATTCATTAAGCAGTAAGTAGTTAAATAAGCTTACTAACTCTATCAACATTAAGTTTTAAAAAGTAATTACTTTTTACTTTTGGAAAATCCTGCTGTTTTGGTCCTGCAATTGAGTGCAGGCAAAGTATGCAGTCCAGCACAGTACCTGAGTTTTGTGCATTTGTATTGTCACACAATCTTAACCTGAGAAAGCAAAAAAAACCCCCACCCTTAAAAACAACCACAAAGACTTCTATTTTGAAACCTGCTTCCCTTGCCAAGTGAACAAAAATTGTAAATAAACATTCACAATTTTTTGTGCCCCCTGGCACAGCACATTCAATTTGCTGACAAGGCTGTTATGAACAGTTTCATAACATACAAGAGATTATTTGGTCATCTCTACAGAGACAAATACTAGTTGTCTAATCAGATGATCAAATCTCAAAGCAAGTGAGATCAACCAAAGATATCACTGCCAAAATCCCAGTAATTAAACTGCTGTTGAGGCTGGAGAATATTTTGGACATACCTGCCACCTGGTGTTTGGAAAACAACCTTATGTCTGAAAACAACCTGAAATGCTCTTAAATCTGTATTCCCATTAAGAAGCAAACACACATTGATGCATTTATTATGGATTAAATGCATAAGCAACAAAAGGTTGGTGTTATTACCAGCATCTATCTAGAAAGAAAACGAACAGAGTGACTTCATGTTCCTTCCAGTCCCATCTTGACTAACTACAAAAATTAGCAAGTAAATCTTTGACTCAATGGCACATTGGATAAGAAACCTCCTGAGCAGCAGCCTTATACAACTTTACAGTCTAACTGTAAACTGCAGTGTGCCAAACAGAAAGGAAAGAACTAAATTATGAGATGGAGCTAGGTGAAAAAAGGACTAGTGATACATAATACTGGGTAGTGAGTAAGCAGTCAGTGTCTGAAATTACTGTGACGAGTATTAATTTGTCTTAGCTAAAACACTTAAAGCCCCCAGGTCTTTACGGGGGAAGTGGCAATGACACTCCTAGTTTTGTGTGCCTGACACCTAAACATTCCTCATTGGTAAAAGTCATAACAGTAAGCATGTAAACTGAGATAAACCATGGTTTTTATCTTCATCTACCAAAGGATTACTTCAAGTTGAGCCTAAAGCGTCCTTGTAGGTAACTGAACAAATTACTGTGCAATTCAGTGATAGCAAACTGTACCTATCACACACTGCGAGGTTTTTTTCCCCTTTGCAAAGCAAGATTTAAATACATCTGTATTTCAGAATTGTAACTCAGGATGAAACCACAGTCAAAAGTTAGCCTCAGCAATATAAATAGCTACCATTTAAGTTAGCACCCTGGCAAGCACAAACTCTTAAGTATTTGTTTGGAATCACATCTTCATAGCTCTGCCAAAAATGTAGTGTAGCATTTGGGTTTTTCCTTTTCTTCAAGGCAATGGAGGTCAAAAGCAACTGTGTCCTTAGGTGCCCTTCTCTATTTCAGTTCTAGTAACTTTGAAAGTGATACGCACTAGAAGGTCAACAGTTACTGTAAATTACTGCATACACACTCTCGGCTGTTTGTGTCAACAACTCTTTTAACAGCAGAGCACATAGGCCCAAACATAACCCATCTGTTAATTGAGATCCATGCAGTTGCATGTAGAGAAGGTAACTAGAGGTTTACTTGTCAAATGCAAGGAGGTGGGTTGGGGTTTTACCACATTTATTCTCAAGCCAAAAATCCTGAACTCGTTAATTATTTGGACAATGTACTCAGGCACATGGTGTGATTCTAGGGCTGTCCGGTACAGGGCCTGGAGTTGGACTCGATGATCCTTTTGGGTCCCACCCAGTTCAGGATATTCTATGAATCTATGGTTCTATGATTAACTCTCATTAACTTTTTCCAGAATTTAACTGCTGTTTAACACAGGGCTTAGTCACTGTCTCAGCATCTGAAGAAAGTATTTTCTAATGAAAACACAGAACGTAACAAGGAACTTCGTAAAGCAGAAAGTAGTCTTCCTGTTTTCTATCAACAGTAACTGCTCGGCACAGACAGCTGTTAGGACTATTTTCTTGTCTTACTGTTGACAAAGGAGCCTAATGACTCTTCTATGATCTTTCCAGAGAACACAAAGGAGAGGGGGGAAAAATACAAAAAGTTGAAAGAAAAAATGAGGAAAAGACGACTGCCAGCCATAAACAAAAATTACATCACTGGTCTAGCATGCAGAGCCAGGACTGTTGGATCTGTAAAGTTGGATTGTTATTGGATGTTATTAAAAGATCTAAACAAAAAAGAGTATTTTAGGCTCCTACAAAAAAGTTGGATTCAAAAGGTACATCTCCATTCTCTCTCGGTCTGTCCAGGCCTGTTTCGGCAGACTTGTTCGTGTTAGTCACACCTTTTGCAGAACATCTTTAATATTCCGCCTGAGTTAGTCCTCAGTATTATTTTAACTAAGGAATATGAAGACAATAATGTTGCATACAAACTAGTATCACCAGAACTGTGCTTTCCATTCCCATTTTTGTTTCAGCATACACAATATACTGTGGCCCATGCAAGTCTTACTTTCAATGCACTGCTTCGAAAATGGCACATTCTGCTGCACTGGAATTGCCTTGCAGTCTTCTCAGTTGCTGCTGAAAAGGAAACTACCTACTGAATCAATAAACCAAACCACTTAGGTAGCCAGAAAAAAATGGATACTCTGCAGTGCTAGGAAGGATCTATGTTGATACCACTGGTACAAGCTGTTCTTCAACCTATGTTTATACATAGTACCATAAACTAAATATGCCAAATTTTAACAGTTACTGTTCTTAATAAAAACTTAAGTCTGCATATTGCGTGGTGAAACTGTTTCACTTCTAAATCTATACCAAACCATGGTAGAAGCCCGTAATCGTTGTTTCAAATATGAAATAAATGCTTCATTCTCAAGGCATTGATAAGATCATCATGTACTGATTTTTCAGGAACACCTGCTAGTGACTTAAGAATATGTGTTGGATTTGTGTGGCAAGATTTCAGTAGTTGTGGGGGCTGCAGTGGTGGCTTCTGTGAGAAGCTGCCTGAAGCTTCCCCCATGTCCAACAGAGCCAATGCCAGCTCGCTCCAAGATGGACACACTGCTGGCTAAGGTCAAGCCCAACAGGCTGCTGATTTAAAATGGATGAAAAAAACCTGCTTAGGGGGTGGGAACAGGAGCAGAGACAGGACTAAGAATATGTGAGAGGAACAATTCTGCAGGTACTAAGGTCAGTGGGGAAGGTGCTCCAAGCACTGAAGCAGAGATTGCCCTGCAGCCTGTGATGAAGACCATGGGGAGGCAGGCTGTTGCACTGCAGCCCATGGAGGTCCCTGTTGGAGCAGATATCCACCAGCAGCCTGTGGAGGACCCAGCACCGAAACAGATGGAAGCCTGAAGGAAGCTGTGACCCCATGGGAATCCCATACTGGAGCAGGTTTGCTGGCAGGACTTGTGACACTGCAGGGGACCCACATGGGAGCAGTTTGTTCCTGAAGGACTGTACCCTGTGGGAGTGGCCCACACTGGAGCAGTCTGATCCTGAAGGACTGAACCCCATGGGGGACCCACGCTCAAGCACTTCATAAACTGTAGCCCATGGAAAAGCCTAACATTGGAAAAGTCCATGGAGGACTGTCTCCTGTGGGAGGGACCGCATGCTGAAGCAGGAAAGAGGGAGAAGAGGAAGAAGC
>NW_008676394.1:15063-18277 GCF_000695815.1 Acanthisitta chloris
ATTCAACTCCTACAAAACAGGACTGGAATGATTTCCTGCTTCTGAGCATAGCTTGTCTCATTGATGCATTTATATGTGGTTAAAGCAGCTTTGGGGCTAGAAACTCTTAGCTGTACATACACAAGTTACTTAAAATCCTGTTTTCAGGAAGTGTTTTCACTGTGCTGGTACGAGACAGACATGCCAAAATCACTGTAGCCAGACTTAAGCAACTTGCATACCATTTCAGCCCCTGCCTTAAGTCAGGGTATGCTATTTACAGCTGTTCTTGAATGCCACAGCTGGACAGATACAAAAGATAATAAAACAAAAAAAGTGTATTTTATTTTTAGCCGTAAAGATGCATCTCTAAACTATCAGTATGTATAAATAAAAAAAAAAGTAAAAAAGTAAACACCAGCATTTTGTAAAATCACATTGAACTAATACAAGACTTAATACAAAGTTTTCATATACAACTCAAATGCACTTTAAAAAAAAAAAAAAGTAGTCTGGTCTCCAAGACCTCTTCTACTTGAAAGAAACCATTGAGTACCCACAGATTTTAACTATTAAACAAGGATACATTCTTTCTTTTTTTTTCCATTTATGAAGTTGATTGCCAGAAACTTCAATCATTTGCCAATGAAATTCTCATAGTCTCAGTTACAGAACTGAAGAGAACACATACAATTCCATGACTGAAGTCTTTTTTTAGGCTCTTTATCAAGTCACCACTTGTCACATATCTTTAGACTGATCATCTTCTTCAAGTTTTCTGATTTCATTCTTTAGACAGTTGATGGTTTCACGACTTGCTTTTAGTCTTTCTTTAAGCTCAGCAATTTCAAAACTAGTTTTCTTTTTGGCTGCTTCCAGTTTTTCCCTGGTTTTTACTTCAAGATCTGCAACTGTGGTGGTGATAAAGAAAGATAAATTACGTAAGTACCACGAAGAGTCGTAATTTATTTTAAAAAATTGCAACAGTATTTTGGATGGCATGTGTCCTGAAAAAAACCAGAATTATGTGTTAGCCTTGGAGATTCAATGATTGCAATCAAAATGGTATCCAAATAAAAACGTGCATTTAAAAAAAAACCCAGCTTGCTTTGTGGCTTCATTCAGCCCTCAGCCCATCAATTTTGTGGATAGAGTTATGCAATTCATGAAATAATTTTCTAGGTTTATTTAAAGTGGGGAAAACAAAACCTGACATGGAGTCAGCAAATAAATGGGGAATTACAGAAAATCATGAATAATTTATATGTGGTGCCCAGTGACAGCACATGAGGCCTCAGGCACCAACAGAAACATGAGAGGTTCCCTCTGAACATCAGCAGTTATACGGTGAAAGTGATGGAGTGCTGGCACAGGCTGCCCAGAGAGGTTACGGAATCTCCATCCTTGGAGACATCTAGAAGCCATCTGGACACGGTCCTGGGGAATCAGCTGTAGGTGGCCCTGTCGAGCAGGGGATGGACAAGAAGGCACCCAGAGGGGCCTTCAAGCCTCAAACATTCTGTGGTTCCTTTTCTATGTACTGTAACCACTTTCTGCTTTTTGTCTCACTGGAGTTTAATTCTACGTATCTAAACATTTCAGTGGTGCTGCCTTTGCTTTTACAAATATCTGACATCAAATATCTTTTTTACTATTCCTTTTTTTTTGTGCACAAGTTTTTGGACAAAGATGGTAAAGCCAACAAACTATGACAGCCATGGAGATCCCTTCATATCCCATATATTATATAATCATGGCAGTGGCAAATTTTAATCTGTTTCAGTAGCACATTTTAAGGAAAGATATATACAAAAACACATTACAAGTTTCTATCTACTCTCTGGAGGGACATAAAACAATTTTAAGTCAGAAAAATTGAAATTTGGACTTTTATACGAATCATATTATTAAACATTTTTTACACATAAACCATAGCAACATGGAATATAACAAAAATCCACCTCAAGACTGGCAAAACTGACATAGAAAATACAAGTAGTTCACACATCGACACAGCCAGACAGACATAAGGCAAATTGGAACCCTAACTCTGAAGATCTTCAAACTCATAATCACTCTCCACTCTCAGATCTCAGTATTCACTGTCCAAAAAGTACCTGACATTTGTTGTCAGGTGAGCTGGACTACGATGGCATTCAAGTTTGTAATTAACAAGGATTTCAGCTCAATAAATACTATTGCATTTCCTTTCTGAGAGTAAAAGATAAGAAATGAAATCCAGAAGATCAAAACTTGATGACCTTTGAGGTCTTTTCCAACCCGGTTGATTCTATGATAAATGCATTACAACTAATGAATCAATGGATCTTAATTCAATTTAATTCCCTTAATATTTTAGTTTATATTTGGAGACAAATTAGATAAAAAGGATGCAAAAACATTACGCTTTACTGAAGAAGGATGTTATGAAATTACCTACAGTTAAAAACCTAGAAGTGAAAAAATCAGGAAGAGCTTTCAGTCACTCCTTATCCCCAAAGGGTTGCTGCTTTGACTTAAACATCACTAACTGTTCCATATTTCAGTGCTTTGAGTGTGACTTTTGCTTGCAGTGCTGAACAGAACTGTAACACAGTTAATTTATTGTCTGTTTTAACTCATGTCAAAGATGCTAAATTAGGTGTAGATCATGCTTTCACTCTTCATACTGAGTAATACCTAATTCTTTTTTCACCAGGCATATAGATCAGAAAATCTTTAAGTTTTCAAATAAGTATTAATATCTTTGCAAAACTTGAAGTTAAATTGAATGCAAAAATATCACTGCTTAGCAGCACCCAAATCCCTTGCACTGCCCAGATTGCAAAAACCCATTAAAATAACCCAAATCCGTATTACAGCCCAGAAAAAAACACCACTAAGAGCAAAACCAACTACTGTTCATTTTTAGTATCAAAATATATTAATTTTCAACTTACACTCTGTTTCATGCTTATAAGCACCTAGTGTTAGTTGACGAGATGTTGTTAACAGCTGCTGCATCATTGCAGTTGGATCTTGAAATATCTAGTGAAGCAGAAAAATACATGATATCACCAATACTCTTCACAATAAAGTGGGGAATACATTAAAAACTTTCATACCATTTCATCATAGAATTCAGAAACTACAGTTTTCTTCCCCAGGATGGCATTGGTATCTGACTGAAAAAGCTTCAGCAAATGATACAAGGTTACCTATACAGAGACAGAAATTTATTAGCTTGACAATTGTA
>NW_008676394.1:18289-20017 GCF_000695815.1 Acanthisitta chloris
TCAACAAGTATGTTCCTACTGAACAGTTGTATAGGATTTAAAAATCTTTTAGGAATACAAGAATAGATGTCATATAGCTTCACATTAATTGCTAAAACATGTCAACTATCCAAAGGCTTCTTGATACCTTAAATATCTCTGGACAAGTGGTTTAGAATGCTACTGAGCACAGCAGCATAGGAAGCCCTTTCTATCAATTGTCACATATTCAAGTCCTACTGAACAGTTGTATAGGATTTAAAAATCTTTTAGGAATACAAGAATAGATGTCATATAGCTTCACATTAATTGCTAAAACATGTCAACTATCCAAAGGCTTCTTGATACCTTAAATATCTCTGGACAAGTGGTTTAGAATGCTACTGAGCACAGCAGCATAGGAAGCCCTTTCTATCAATTGTCACATATTCAAGAAAACCACAAAACAAAGTTTCCTCCTCATTTAGAAAAAAATGGGTAAAGAAAAGGATGGCTGTAGCTCATGTGACAGAAGGAACTCAGTCCTTCCAAAAATAAACATCCTCTTCCCCTAAAACCGGGTAATCAGGTTCCCCAAATACACCTGGATAATCAAATCTGTAAGGTATGTCTAAAACACAGGAAGGGAAGAAAGAAATTAATTCCAGTGCTTTATGCAAATACAGAAGTGTCTTAACCTGCTTTTCTTAGGCCAGAGACTAATGCTAGTATAATACCTTTGCTGCTTTTTGCCTGATTTTGATCTGACAGACAAAAAAACCCCAACCAATTAAAATACTCAAATATCCTAGAACTAGGAAGCTATATGGAAGAGAAATCCCCAGTACGTGCTCAACCCAGGTAAGGTCCAACATGTAGCCATGTATTAGTAAATGTCAGAGAAGCCAAGCAGTTACGAACACCAGTAGTAAAGCAGAGAAACAGGGAAACATGGCCAGTTATTAAATCCATTTTCTACAAGAACAGACTTTACTACTTCCATGGCTGATGGAAGTAGTATGCTTATTTTGACTAGCAACATACTACAGCAGAGCTTTAGGCCACCGTAATTAATCATGTAAGTGTTGTTAAATGTACTTACAGGTCTTTCATTTGGATCAATGAAAAATATCTTAATGATTATTTCAAATTCACCCCAGCCAGTTTCGGTGATTTCATACGGTGGTTTGGTAACAACTGCAGTAGGAAAGACAGAAGTGTTAATCAGGTGATAAGAGTCTCAGTGGAACAAAAAAAGGGAACACAAAACTGGAACAAAAGCCCAGTTCTGGGAACGACTGCCCAAATGCAAAACCCACCTCTTAAAGGATTACCATAGCTTTCATGCAACTTGAATTGAATCTTTTTCACATAGGCAGACATGTCCTAAAACAGACACAGTTATTTCTCATTATTCATACGGCACACCAGGCTACTGGTTATTCATCTATCCTACATACCTATCACTCCTTCTGACATAAGCACAGCATTTCCTCTGACTTTAAACACAGCAGGAAAGCAAAACGGTGAATCCAAAAATCAGCACAGCACACAAGCCTGTCAGTATTTTGTACCGCGAATGCTCTCCTGTCTGCTCCTAACCTAGACGGATCGCTCCGAAAGGATAAAAGGAAGAGTGTCTGCCTCCTCTTTCTTTCCCTTTTGGAAACCCACGGGCCTGTGTGTTCCCTTAGCCGCGCCGACCCCGGGCGCGACTGGAAGGAGCTCCCGGACCCAACACCCAGCCCCGCGCGGCCGAGGCCACCGCAG
>NW_008676395.1:0-22091 GCF_000695815.1 Acanthisitta chloris
CTTCACTCTGAGGGTGGTTGGGCACTGCCGCAGGTTCCCCGGGAAGCTGTCACAGCGCTGAGCCTGACAGAGCGCAACAAGTTTTGAAACAACGCTCTCAGGCACGTGTGTGATTCCGAGAAGTAGACTGAAAGCAGGAATTGAACGGTTAAAGTATATAATAATGATTTCTGAGAACTAATTATAATAATAACCACCCATTCCTGGAAATAATGAATATGTATGAGCATTTAATGTATATGAACTGTAAAGTTTTTGTCCCTGGTTGCACAAGTTTGGTGGAGCGATCCCCCTGGTGCCCACCGCTGCATACACCTACTCAGAGATACAACTCTCTATTTCTTTTCCAGGCTTTTCTCTGCATCATGTGATTCTCGCGGACGTCCTGTGAACAAGATGATCCTCATGAGTCCCTCCCAACTCCGAATATTCTGTGATTCTGTGAATCTTTAAAGCAAAGCAGAATTTTGCCAAGTTTTTCTCCTAGTTTTGTGTCCCATCCTTCAAACTCAGTTTGATTCAATAGAACACCAAGATGCACAACGTTTCTCAAGTGTCCTGTGACGCTTTGTACAGTCAGACCTTGTGCTTGTGCAACTGCCCCCCAAAAGCTGCCAATCCACAAAAGCTAAGATTTTGGCATGTGAGATGGGGAGCACAGTATGGGGTTTTTTGTCAGCTTGTGAATGTTTTCTAAAGTGTGCCAAGAAACGGAAGTGATTGACACTTTGGAAATGTATATAATAGATTAGACTAGAGGTGCTTTTAAAAATTGGAAAATAGTGGCCTCAGCTGTATTCAGTTTCTCAAGGGAGAAGTAAATCAATCATATGATTATGTGAAGAAGTAATTTTGAGCAGTTTTTCCCCTGAGTTGACTTAAGATACTACATTTCAGTTGCAGAGACAAAAATTACGAACACAACTTTTATATTTTGGGAAGTATTTATGGGTTCCCTAACATCATTTGACATTTTTAGCGCCTGTAGAGAACAATCTTTCCGCTTTAATCCCAAATTTGGAGATTTATGCATTGTTTGCATTGCTGAATAGTAACTGTTTTGAAATAATTGTTCTCTCTGCTTTCTTGTGCATGCTTCTGCAGAAGAACTGCACTGATGTTCACCCAGAAGGATCATTTAGGGTTCTGGAAAGTATCTGGTGTTGCCTTCTCCTAATACATGCAGTGCAGTTTTCTTTAGAATGCCTTAGAGATGGCCTCACTTCTGTGTGAGAACCCAAAAATTTCAGAGCCTTGCTACAGAGTTGACTCCTGCAAATAGTTTGACGCTAGAGGTGACTGAAAGAGAGACATAATAGTAGTCTTCAAATACTTTGTAAAAGGCTGTTGCAATTCTCCAGCTGTGGAGAATGTATCACATATGAGGTAGCATAGCTTAAACTGCAGTAGGGAAAATTCAGGTTGAAAAGTTGAGAACTTTTAAGAGTAATCAGGATAAAGCTGTGGAATGGTTAGCCTGGGGTTCAGGCACAGACTGGGATAAAGGAGATGGCAGGAAACAGGCATGTGTGTGCTTTTGCACACCCACCTCCTGTGTGGAAGATGTTGGTCTGATGTAAGCCACTAAGAATCAGTATTGAGCTTATTTGGAAAGGCAAGAGATAAAGCAGCAAAATAACTCAGTGACGCCACTCAGAAGCACGATCTGCCAAAGTGGCTGCAGATGGGAATGGAAAATTATTTACATCTGCAATACTGATAAAGCCTGCGATTTGCATGCCAAAAGAGAGCATCATTTTTGTCTTAAGATCTTTTTTTGTTGCTTGCAGGCACATACAGAATGCAGTGTGCTGTGAGCAGTTGTTTGGAGTGACTGTACTGAACGAAGGTTTAATAACGCTGAGTCTGTCTGAGTGCTTTTGATGTCTTTGCAATTTTCCATTCCTCACTTGGGAAAGTATACCTTGTAAAATGCTAAATATGCCTTATGAAAAGCAAAGTATGTTTTACATTGCCTTTCTTTTCTGTATTTGATATTTTCATAAACATACCTCCATCACACTATTTTTATTTGAAACCGCTGCAGTCCCACAGTGACTGACTTAGGACTGGCTAGACACTTCCACTCTGCATGTGTGTGTGCATGCAGGGGTGAAAGAGCTTTCTGTTCTCCCAGGTTCTGGTTTGGGCTCCTGTATAGGGAAAGGAAGCTTTTTCTCACTAGAGCCCTGGCTAAGGACCATGAACTCCTCTGTGCCTTTTGTCTGTGTTATACGTAGTTGGTGGCTTTGCTGGAAAAAGTCCATCTGGTGCTTGGAGGTACTTGGGAAAGGTACTTGGAGCATTGCCAGGATTCTGCTTCTTTCTAGAGGTTTGTTTTTAAATCATTGTGCCAGAGCCCCTTCATTTGCTGCAGCTTTGAGCAGTGTTCCCAGAGTGAACCCTCTCAACATCAGTTTGATATACATCTGCGTATCTTCACATCATCACAGCTGTTGTTCAGGCAGAACTGAGTGGTTTTCTCTTCCCAGGCTGCAAAGTCTGTGACCTCTGCATGGCTCTATACAAATGCATAGGACACAGTATTGCTGGAGTGTGGGGTGTGCAGTTCCAGGAGTACATAGTCACACAAGGGGCCCTGTGGCTGTCTGCCAGCCTTGCAACAAGGAGGTGACATCCAGGCAATTTGTGTTCAGGATGGCACAGTGCACATGGTTCAGATGCAAAGCAATGTGGGAAAACAGAGGAGAGAACTTTGATTATATATGTGCATCCGCATGGCCGTTAACCATTAATTTATCCCCATGTGAACTTGGTTCTCTCGATTTCAAAATAGCAAGCTAGTTAAGCTAGAGAGATCATCTTACTGTGACCCTGAGGGATCTTAATTTGAGGAAATGTGAGTTATAGCAGCTTTCCGTTATCTAAGGAGGGCCTACAAGTGTTCAAGGCCAGGTGGGATGGGGGTCTGAGCAACCTGGCCTAGTGGAAGGTGTCGCTACCCATGGCAGGGGAATTTGAACTAGATGATCTTTAAGATGATCTTTAATCCATTCCATGGTCTCATGAGTTACTGGGAAATTGTCCTCATGCTCAAAAATATGAAGTTTTCCATAAGAAGTGGAGACAATCTCATAAAGTTCTTCCAAATTATATTTCTAAGTGTACAGTATATAGCTGCAAAACCATCGTGATGTTCTTACAGGGCAGGAAAATAACAAAGAAACTCATGGACAGATGTGCCATCTGTTGCTCTAAAATCCCTGATGGTGAATTTTCAAATCCACTGATCAAGGGAAGAGAGTTTATCTTCTTTAGTGCTTATAGTTTCATGAAAGACTCTATCCTTTAGCAAGCAGGTCACGAAGCTAACCTTTCATTATTCCAGGATGGAGAGCTTCTCTCAATGTTGCTTCAGTTTCTTAGAGCCCACATCTTTGCCTAATGATATGTATATTCTTTTTCCTATTCAATCCCATGTGTGTTATGTATTTTTTCATTATACATCACCATATTGTAACTCAATTAGCTCCTTTTTTTTTAAATTTTGTATAACCCTGTGCATTGTTGATAGGACACATCAGGTTAGTTCTGGGTCTTGTACTCACGGGAGATCTCAGATGCAATAGGAAATGGGTGTGCCTAGGAACAGAGCTATCTGATGGCACTAGTCCATCAATCTGGGCGGTGCGTGTTTACCTGCTAGAGTGCACGATGTGGAAGTTAATTGCCTGGACCTTTATTTTAAGGATTGTGAACAGCTCTTGAACAGACATGTTGGTTTGATTGATGTGATTTGGAGAGACATTTTGAAAGGGTTCAGGGTGTGTATGGTTCCTTTCGGAAACAGGACTTCAGGATAAATACATCTCTGCAGTTAATAGAGTGGTGCTGATAGTTAATAAATTAATCTTTGAATTAAAAAACCTTCTTCCAAGGTGTTTGTCCATTTATACAAGTCTCATATCTTTCAAGGGTGCAATCTTGTTTTGACAGGATGAAATATTTTACATTTTGAGGTCAGGATCAAGCTGAAAGCTCTCTTTGCATATAATCCCACCTTTGTTATTTCAGTAACTGCTGAATTTGATAAAAAAGCATTACCATTTTATTCCATATGTAAGACTAAATCCTAGGAAAATACAGAGTCCTACACTGACAGTCCAAATATAGGTAATTTTTCCTTTATTTATGTAAGAAGGGTTTTTTTCTTTTTTTATGGAGGTAATATTACAAACTAAACCAATTTAATAGCTGCACTGCCTTGTGAAATAGAAGGTGCATCATTCTCTCAATGACACATCAAAACATACTCTGCTGTGGGTTTGCTATTATTTAGTTCATTTTCAATTTAGCAGTAAGAGCTGCTTGAATTTTGGGACTGCCATATGGAGTCTGTTTATAAACTCTTAATTTCTCTTTCTGTAGAAATTCCAATGCACTTTAATTGTCTTCAGTTTTCTTCACTGGACAGCCTATAACACCTGTAATGGCTAGTCAACATGTCATCTAAAACCTGGGTCTACTCATGGAAATTAGTTTATCGCAAGCTTTGAACTTATTTTGTCAGGATCACTTTAAATTCTGAACCTTATATTTCTGGTCATTTTGAAAAGTTGAGGTCAGATTTGTTTATTTCTCTTTGAGTGTCTAGTTCAATCCAATCCTGATAAGAACATCCATGTGTAACAACATCAATAGTCTGTATGCTGTTAAAGGGAAAAATTTTGCATGTAAAATAGCAATGGCTTTTCAACTCTTGGTCAGGTCTACTTTGCAGAGATTGAAGAAGCAGGATTCAGCTCCAGATGAAAAAAACTGTGTTTAGGTGTCTATGAAGTAGTATCTACATGTGTACTAGGTGCCTAAGCAACCATTAGTGTCAGTGGAAATAAGGGTGGCATACAGATGCCTAACCATAAGTGTCTGGACCCATCTTATGGCCCTCAGGATATAAATCTCAATTCCATTTGCTCCTCTGGGAAAGCACTGAGCTTCTTTAAATCCTCAGTTATATCTGCAAAGCCAAGCAGATGCCTTGGGTACCCTGGAGCATCTTAAAAGGCACCCGATGTCAATGCTTAAGCAATGGCACCCTGCATATGTGGAATATGTATCATGACTGGGATGGGGACAAGTCAAGGGCAGAAAAGGGGGAGAAGGAGCTGGCAAAAACATGAAGGCATTGGTTATTTCTATGAAAGAACAGACCTGTAGCAGTAGGTTCACCCATAAAACCAAGTCAGCAAACTTCCTTTGATGGTGATGCAGTCCCTGTCTCTGCTGAGACAGCTTTATCTGTACACAAGTACCCACACAGAGCATGGCCCTCTGTGTTCTGAGTGCCTATTGGTGCTACTAGGGCCAGGAGGAGAGGAGGGCATAGTTCACCCTCAGGCACTTGCTTGCACTCAGGTTTTGTCTGGAAGGGTGTCATAAGGCACAAGGCATGCCTGAAATCACCTCATCTCCTCATGTTGCCATTACATGAAGGTTGACCCCTATGTGCAGAGGCTGTTTGTAACTCCTGCAGTGCCCTGAACAGGGGCTGGGAAAAGAAACTTGAGGTATTCAGCATCTTTAATCATCTTCAAACAAAAATACCAAGGGCACCGAGGGGCCTTTTGACCATGAGATGCTGTTACCCATTAGGCAGTCCTTGTTTTTCCCACACTTCCATAGCTGAGTGGTGTTCAAGATGCTGGAGCTTCACAGCATTGTAAAATATGGAGGGAAGGACAAAAGTGGTGTGAGAGGTTTGTTCTGATGCAGATGGAATAAGACTGTTGACAGCCTCATGCAAGTTCTTTAGGAAGTAGGTCAGTGGCAAATCCTTTGCTTATCACAAGGTTAATTATTTAGATGTTTGAAGCAGACCAGTGTTAAGTCTCAGGATATGCGTGCCAGATATATAGTTACTGCTCACTTTGCATAAGGCAGAAGTAAAGTTTGTGGCTCCAGACAGAGCAAAGTACTTCTATGTCACTTCAAGGCGCCTCTCTGGAACAGCAGTCAGAAAAGATCCCTCATTACTACACTTGGTCCAGCAACGGAGAAAAGAGTTGAAGACAGATCTCTCAGCTGAGTGTTTCCTTGTGTTAATATTTAAATACCATTTTTAAAACATCAGTGAATCTTACGTAATCTTGAGATCCTCAGATACTAGCAGGAAGAACAGTGGTTTATTAATCAGCCAGATATTTGGATAATCACAATTGAATTTTCAGCTAGATGTTCCTTTTAAAACTTAATTTTGACTAATGTGCCCAAGAAATATTATTCATTGGTGTATGGAGACTATGGACTAGACAATCTTCTTGGTTGTATTCAGCATTTTTTTCAGCACTGTTGTCTGCATCGTCCCTGTTGATGATGTTTGGAAAAACCCTACCTCCTGTAAAGACTGTTTTTTTCTCTTTGGAGTGAAAATAGGGTTAGATGTTTCCAATGCCTTTAGAACTAAGCTGTATTAATGCTAATTAATGTTAATACTGTGACTTAAAAAGCATAAACATCGCTTCTCCTGCAGCAACAAAGCAGCTCAGTGGCCCCTTTCATTTAAAGAGAATGAATTATGTATTTCACTGCATGTTGAACTCTGAAGGTTTTCACTGCAAGGACTGCTATTAGTGGCATTACCTCTACAAAACACAGAATCATCATACAATAGTTTGGGTTGGAAGGGCCCTTTAAAGGCCATTTAGTCCAGCTCCTGGCACAGGAACAGCTTCAACTAGATCAGGTGTTGCTCAGAGCCCAGTCCAGTCTGGCCTTGAATGTTTCCAGGGGTGGGGCATCTACCACCTGTCTGGGCAAACTGTGCCAGTGTTTCAGCACCTTCACCTGTAATCTCTGTGGTGGCTGTCAGCCCACTGCCACTTGGGATCAGAATGTGCACACTGTAGTTAATAACAGCCAACTTTAGGATGTGTGCTGACTGAATGGGTTGTAGCATATGAGTCCTGTCTTGGTCTTGCAAAAAGGTCCTCTGCTAAGACACCAGCTGTGCTAGAGCTCTTACCCTCCTAAAAATGAGGTATTTAAATTACGTAAACAAGGGGAGTGGGAAAGTCCATGTTGAGAGATATAACCTATATATATTTTACCTTTCAGGAGAGCACAGCCCTATCAAACTGATAGGCCAAGTACACTGATTAAATTTAAAAGAAGCTGGTTTTGACAGCAGTGTTTGGTTTTAAGCCAGTTTCAGAGGCAGTCGATACTGAACATGCAGAAAAGCAGCCAGAATTATGTAGCAGTGGTAGTTATGCTAAGATATTGAGTGATCCAGGTAAATTTCTACTGTACATCCCTAAACTTGGCCCATTATCATCTCTGTGAGATCTTATTGACCATTCTGCAGCATGCATCATTTGGAGCACATTGCATTGCATTGCATCCTAATCCAGTTATTCAGTACTGCTTTTAGTTTTTAGAGATCCTTGCCTGAGAAAAATAGATTTAAAAATTATTTTCATAGATAGTTTTCTCTGCATCTTAATGAGTCAGCCATTAAAGGGATTGATTCATTAAATCTAATACTTGGTGTCAGACATCTAATCTAATTAGAAATCTAATATCTCTGCTAAAATATTAAACACATTCATTAAATATCTGCCTACAAAACAATTGTAATTGCAAGTGAACACTTTTAATGGTGTTCTCTTGATTCCTGGCCAAAACCCATAATTGTTCAAAACTGTTGTGCAGTTCCTTTAAAACACTATGTCCAAAGTTAGCAGCTGTGGTTTAGATGCTACCACTTTTCCTTTGGCTGAAAATCACAGCAGGGGCAATATTCTACTTAATCATCTCTGTGAGGCCTCTGAAAGGAAGAACAGATGTACCAGTTAAAGTATGAAGATAATTGTGGTTATTTATGAGAATTCCAGTAACTTTAAGTTTTGGGCACCTATCCCTTTACATTCAAAAAATAATTTCTCATTTTTCAAGAGTAACTGTAACAAGGAGAGGGTAATCTGTCCACTGGTTTCTGAAGCATCACTTCTAAGATATTTTCTTAGTACTGGATCTCAGTCTGAAGACTCCTCTGTTCTAGTATGAAGCAAGACTGAGATATCTGATTTTACATGGCTGGGATGCAAGTCGTTTCAGCTTAAAAGTCAAAAAAAAGCCCCAAACGGTCTTCTTGCGAATAAAAAATTTTTGAAAAAATTGGATTCAAATGCCCTCCACCATGTCTCTGGGTTCATTGCTTCAATATGAGCAGATGCACACAGTATGGACTTTAACTCCCAGGGCTGCCAAGGCAGACTCTGGATTTCCCAGGTCCATGGAGAGTTCCTCCATGGAAATATTCCTTGCCTAGCACATGTTCTGCCTGCCTTAGTGCAGGGATATTGTACTTCCCTTGTTAGGCATTTTAGGGCAATATTAGGGAAGATTGTTATGTCATCTAAACACTCTAGAAATACAGTAACTGCATAAATGATGGCAAATATTCTGTAGCTTTTTTTCAGAGAAACGTGTAGAAGCAGAACTTCGGGCACATACGCATTCTCTTTGGGAGACCAGTTGTAGCAGTGGTTGATGATCTGGCTGCTTATAGACAGGAGTTTTCCAGACGCCAATTTGCAACATAAGCATTTATCAACTCATGTTTTTAATTGGCTGTGCTGTGCTGAGTTTTGTAGAGAAATTAATACACCAAGGTAAGCAATGAAATTTTAACAATGTACTGATAAAAATATATAAAATTCAGCAGTTTCTTTCTTTTGTTTTTGTTTGGTTGTTGGTTTTGTTGTTTGGTTGCTTTGTTTTACTTTCAGGAAACAATTAGTATAGATGTCTTCGTGAATCTCATCATTAAGGTAGAAAATACTGAAAAATGCTTTGATTGACAGCTGCCAGCAGGACTGATGTGGGAAAAGATGTTTTTCATCAGCCCCACATGAGATTGTAATTCTCATTTAAATTCTTTTGGTAAATAGGTTGATGCTGAGAATATAGTTTGAGAAACTCACAGGCTTTCCTGAAAGTTTTGATTCCCATGATGGCAATAAATTACAAATCTCATCTTAAGTGCCTTCAAGTTCTTAGAATACAAATGCAGATTTTTCCTGTAGAAGTTCATTGTCGTTCTGCATCTGCAAAGTTTGTTACTTCTGCACAAAACAGAAAGCAAATGTAAAACTGCTGCATTTTTGTGATTTTATAAGTTTTCGTTCATCAACAATGAATTAAAGACCAACATAAAGACCACTTATGATATCATTGATGGTTTTTCTAAATACAGACTAACATTAGCATAGTTCTGTTTTGTTTATGAAACTGTAGCTTTGTCTCTTAGGTTGCATCAGCCTAAGAACTAGATGTGTACCACTGTGTCCCATCCAACTGATACCATCATCCTGATGTAACAAAGGATAGAGCTTCTACTTTAATTAGAAAGATTTAATACTGGGGCTGTGCTTTTCTGTGATGATAATGTCTTTTATGTGAAAAGCTCTTGATGAAGAAAATCCCAATCAGTTTTCTGACAACAGAGAAAGTGGGTTTATTTATCCAAATGTATATTGCTTTAAATGTAATATGTTTTAAAATTAATATTTAAAAATTGCATGAATTTTAAAAATAAAAAAAGAAAAATATTTTGCTTTACTAAGAAGTCCAACTCAGTAACATCACTCTTCTGGCACAGATGAAAAAGTAGGCTAATATAAGGCTTCGTGAAATATCATGGTTACACACACAAAGAACAGAAAATCATCCACTGTACCTCTGGCAACATAAAAAAAAATGAACAGCAATAATGCTATGTTTTTACATTGCTTTATTACTGAGCATTTGGTTCTCTTTAAAAAATGCATTGCCACTTCATTCTTATTATTGTTTACTTTTATTGTAAACTATGTTTGGAGAGATTGAAGAGCTCCAAAATGCAGAGAATACAAAAGAGTCTGAAAGCTTCCCATGTGTCTCCAGCTCTTTTCCTGCCTTCATCATGGGTGTAGGTGGTGAGTCCCCAGCAACTGCCAGCAGGGCTGGTGCTCCATCGTGCCATCACTGCTCTGAACTGTGGCATCTGGAGAGAGGCAAAATCCCATGTGAGAGTCTCACTTTACTCTCTCCTTCATAGTTCCAGAGCCCAGCTTCAGCATCCTTGTACCTCTCTCTTTTCATTTACTAGTTTTCATTCTGTGGATACAGCAGTGAAAAGAGTGTGTAATAGTGGTGACAAAAAGGGGAAAAGAACCACAAAGTTGTTATGATTCTATAAATGGATTATAAAGAATTCTCAGCTTTCTATGTAAAACCTTGCATGCCCATATCTACTTAATACCATCAGAGAAACAACAGACAGAAAATGTCAGCGAAAACTTGCTGGTTGGAGAGAATATGTTCTTTGAAGTCCACAAATCAGATACTCAGAATCAAAAGTATGCTATAAATCTTTTGAGCAGGTGTAGGATAGAAATAATGCTTTTTTATGAAGACAAGATTGCTACTTTGCTAAGATCTTGCCCGATATTTCTTCATCTTTGCAGATGAAACAGTCTTTATTTTCTAAGGCAATGAATGTTGCACCAGGATAAATGAGGGCTTCCAAAGAATGGATTGGTGCTGAAGATATTGATGAGATATTCTATTATTTCTGGCAGTGTTTTTGATGTATACTAGCTTTAAGACTATTACCTATGCAATTTTAAAGATTTCACTTGGAAATGTTGGACTTGGTCTAATGGTGGGTTATGGCAAATTAGTCCAACGTGTGTGAAAAAATGCAAATATAAATAACAGAAATTGCTTTAAAATAATCTTGATTTTTTCTTTAATATTGACACTTGCATGTTTTATTAGTGTGTACTCCTTTATGTGTCCAAAACATTCATTTTTCACACAATTCCATTCAAGAATTGTATGTTTTGTGTGGTGGTTTTTGCATGTATTGTATGTTTATTTCTAGTTTTCCTTTATTTGCCAGTGCTTAAGAGTGCAGAAACTCAGAGACTGACTTTGCTTATAATTCAAAGTATGTTCAGAAGCAACTTGAACATCTTGGAAACAGTGCATTTTTCAAAATTCCTGGTCATGTTGAGGTTTGATTTCAGTATCCTTTAAGTAATAATAGCTTCCTGCGGGTCTGACTGAAAAGAAACATCATAAACAGTACAGCATGAAATAATTGGGGTTTTCTGAAATTTGTGAATTCATATTAGCTGTAAATATAAATGAGTAAGGGGACTTTGAACCTACTCTATACTCCTGGAGGCAGAGATAATTAAGTGGGAATCAGTTGAGATGTGCCCTTATATTCTACCACATGTATGTGCAGTCTTTAGGGGAGGGTAATGGCCACCCTTTGAGTTGGCAGGTCAGGCAGGTGGTGCAGTATGTAATCTGAGTCTTTTAAATGTTGATTTTATTTATGTTTATTTTGGTGAGAGTTTTTGAAGGACATTGATTGCTTTTAATAGGAGGAAAATTTCAACTAAATAACTTGAAATTTCACTCCCTCAGATAAATATTTAGAGTAGAACAAAAGAAGAAGGGAAAATCTGGCAGCCTTTTGCTGTCAAAAATGTTACAAATAACCCGTTGGCTAGTGTTATTGAGAAGTGGTAGGAAGTATCTGCATGTGATTTTATTTAATTTGCATACATATACTGTAGTAATTTTCTTGGGTTTTATTATGTGGTGTTGTCCTGCAATTTTACAGCCATGTCTGAGAATCCAAACTGCCTGCCACTGCAGCTCAAGAGGCACAGACTTTTCTGCATGCTTGTTTTGGGGTGGACTTGCTATCAATATGATTTCTGTTAAAGACTGTTCAATTAAAATATAAGAAACAGTGCTAGTTAGCATGTATGTGTAGCTTTTTCCCATTCATCATGGACAAGAGTGTGAACTGGATCTCTTACACCCATCATGGAAATGCTCCCAACTCAAGAGCACTCCTGAGACCTTGTGCCCATCTGCAAGCAAGAGAAAAGAAAATGTATTTGGTATCCTCCCTGGTATATGTTTATTCTTAGCTTTTACTGTGGCAAACACACACACTTCTTGCATGTTCCCCTGTGGCCTGAGTATTGGATGTAAGTGAGGTAAATGACTTTGCATTTTCCCTTTATGAGAGTTGCATCCCACATTAACAAATTTTAAGTACATCTGTGCACTGTAACTCACGTACTGATTATATATGTGTCTTGGCTAATATATAGGCAAACTATATGAAGAAACAGTGGAAACTCTCTCATTCAGAAGTTGAAGCTTTGCAGTTGTAAGTTGATTTTATGTTTTAGCTTTACCTTTTCACATTAACTTCTTGACAATCTGCATGTAAACCTCCTTTGTCTAGAAAATGCAACCTTTTCAAAAGCAAAATATTCCAGGGGTTAGCTGAAACTGGTCTTAACAGTCCTATTCTTCTGGCTTCATGCCTATGGAAGTGGTTAATGGTTGGAATTTATGTCACAGAACACATAATAATTTGTCAGAAGAAACTGGATTCAGTCACAGCACAGACATTTTTCTCTTCCTGTCATTATATTTTGTGAGGACTGGCTTATTTCCTGCAGTCTCAGCCCATGTGAAGAAGAGAATGATAAAATTTCTGCATAATTTTTCTGAGAATACATTTATACTCCAGATGACCTTTGGAGTAAATTTGAACTACTAGATTTTCCCACATATTTATAGCTCTGACCGTGCATCTTTGCCAGCAAATCTTACAGGCTTTATCCACAATTTATTTATGGTTAAAAAACAATTTACATTTGGAACACTATAGAAAAAGTTCAAAGCCATTACATTTGAAGTTAAGCTTTCATTTATAGTCATATTTTTTCTGCGTTGTCATCAGCCAGTGTTACATTCAAATTCATCACACATTTACCTAAGATGACTCTTTGCTTCATCTAATGCCTTTCTGTGCAGATAATTGTTGTCTGTGAAGGCGATTTTCCTGAGACCACATCTTCAAAATACCAGTCCTTTTCTTTCCACTGAGTGATCAATGATTCTAAAGCACTGGTGCCAGCGCATGGCAAGGAAGAGACCCAGCCTGGGAAGGTCAGGCTGCTCGTGTTGGCAGCAGTGTGTGCTTAGAACATCTTATACAGCTCTTGTGTGGTGTTGAGAAAGGTGCCAGCTTGGGGCCACCCATGAGGACAGTCTCTTCTTTTTACACTGGTGAGGCCCTCCTGGCACCAATAAGCCTCGGATTCCTTCTTCTACCTACACTCCAATTTTTGTGCAACCTTCCCCACAAGGATTGTATTTCCAGAAGAAAACCTCAGGTGGCAGCAGCACCATAACTTTTGGAATCGGTCCTGGTCTTCGTGCAGTTCTTCCTTCTGCTGCCAGTCATTAGGATTTGTTAACCCCTGTGCTTAATATCATTAGCAAATTGTTAGCCAATGAAAGAGTGAAAGTGTTTTAACCCTGACTGATTTAGTAATATGCAGATCTCATTTGAAAGTCCTGCACCTACGTTTTATGTATTCATGCAAATAATGCATATTTTTATATAATCATGTCAGATGAATTTGGGTTCCTTGGGTGGATAATGTGTTTGATCTGAGTTAAACCTCTTAGAGGGCTCTGCGAAAGATTTTCTGTCTCCATTAAGCTACATAGTCATCCACTTTCTGGTTTCTTGTATGTGACCATATGTGACCAAAAAGGAGGGAGGAAGGTATTCAAAGGATCACTAAAAGGGCAGTAGGGAATACAGATGGGAGGAATTTGGGAGTACAACAAGCAACAAAAACTTGAAAGGGAACATGGTGAGAAATGTAGGAAATCAGATGGAAACACATAAGGGGGGGAAAATCTTGAACCTGATTGGAATAAGGGTTGTTTGAAACAGCTCCATTTTTAGGGGGTCTTGAACACTAGAAGTTCCCTTGCACTGTTTCAAGACAGTCTTGCAGAGATCCACTTCTCACTTGAAATGACTGTTTCAGTTTCTTAGGCACTGGACACTATAAAATCCTCTCTATACTCTTAGTTTCACTGCCAGTCAGCCACTGCCTCTGGAGTCTTTCACATCATTTCATCTTGCCAGCTCTTGCTATTGGAGTATACCTGTAGAAAACAATAAGCACCAAAACCTTCTGTTATCTCCTCCCAAAACAGACAAGTGAGTAAAGAACATTCCTCTTGAGCACAGTGGTTCTGAAATCTCATTCTTGCAACTGGACACAAAAAGAAAACAGTTAAAGGATCAGCAGAAAAGTTGCCACTGAAAGGTGATGGGCTGTTTCTCCAGCCTAGCCCCAAAAAGATCATGCCGCCTGATACCTTCAGGAGTTTGCAGCCTTCTTTTACCTGACTGCAGCATTAGACCAAGATTTTCATGATCTTATGGGAGTGAAGAATGGACACTAAATGATATTAGCTCCTTCTGTACTGCAAATAAATGAAATAGTAATTTTATTCAGTTTTAATGGACTCTGATGTATTTTTGATACATCCACCACATCTGATAGTGAGTACAGCAGGGTCTTTGATACTACAGTGTCCCTCTGTTTATGTCACTTTGGCCTGGTTTAGGCATAGGCTAAGTCGTTATTTCAACAAGTGCAAGGGCATAAAGTCACTGGAGGTCTGAGAAGGGGCAACCTCTCTCCCTGCTGCTGCTTTGTGCCTCAGTGCAGCACTAGAGGGTGGAGGCTACAGCCCTTACTGGTTTGTCTCTTCCCTAGGACTAGTATGAGGAATAGAGGAGTACTTTGTGTCCACATGTACCATCTCTAGCTGTGTGGGATGTGGAAGTCTGCATGCATGGCGTCGCTGTTTGAGCAATTGCTGCCAAGTGGGGGTAATGCCTCTACTCAGCACAGTTTGCAGAATGCCTGCAGGAAGTGGAAAAATTAGGATGCCGTGCAGTGTTAAGATGCCAGTGCATTTCAAAATTGGTACTTTATTTCAGAGTAGGGAGTGATCTCAGTAGGCTGGTCTCCCATGTCAGCATCCTACAAACCCCACATCTCATCGTGCAGCAGGTAGGTAGGTAGGTGAACAAGGCAAGATGTCTAAGATGGTGGCCTGAAATGCAAAGGATGCCCGTGGAGCAAGCCAGCCTGAATACAGCTTTTGCTCACTCGGCAGAAGAACAGGCATATTATAACACTCTGTCTAGACTGATGTCATACCTGAGCACATCCTCCTGGAGTTCCAAATCAGGCAGGATCTGACCTGTTAAGGTCCCACAGGCATCAGCAGAGCTGCTCAACCTGTGGCAGAGCTGAGGACAGCCACAAAACTGGACCAGTGCTGCTGAATCTCAGTGCAGAGCTGAGCAGGGGTCTAACCCCAGTGCCAGCTGTTTGTCACATCCTCCTCCAGCACTCCAGCACTTGCCCCAGAGTCTTCTTGCCTGAACCCCCAGTGGGAGTGTGTAATAAATAGTATCTTTGGACAAGACGATAGGTGATTTGCATCACAGTTGAAGTATATAAGGCTTCATTTGCTTCAATACTGGAAAGATTTGGGATGAAGAGTAAAAGAAACTCATAGTAGCATTTCCTCCCATAATGAAAGTTTTCTTAAAGCTTTAGTTATTTCTAAGTAATAGACATATAAATAGAGCTTTTAAATTAATTATTCACTGGAAATCATTTAATGTCATTTTATAAATGCACAACCTAATTAAAATACAATTGTCAGTCTATTAAATACCTGATTTGCCTATATTTCTTAATGTTTTATTACTGCAAAGCACAGTATTTTAAATTACGAGTTGACTTAAGCATGGGGCTTATATTAATGTGTAATTGTTGGGTTTTACAAATATTTGTGAGAAAAATTCTGGTATTTCCCTGGACAACCTAATTAATATTTTTCATAAACTCTTTGTCTACCATTTTAAGGTTTCATAACTTCTTCCAATTTTGGAAGAAATAATTACAAAGCTTCTAGAACTGCATGCATTCATTACATGTCAACTGGTACTTCTTTTTAATTTGGGTCTTTTACAAGGTGGCCTGTCCTCCCACACTCTGTATCTTGTTCTTGCATATTTTGAGGGAAGCTTGAGGGTAAGAAAACTAAAGTGCTTAGAAAAGAGAAAGGAGAAATGTTTGGCTTAATCTGGAGCGTACAAAGTGACTAAAATTGGGTTCTGGCGTGTTTGGGGTTTTTTTCAGTTGCAGTGGGAGGCAGATACAAGGATCTATGGTGCTGTGAGATGCAGACATTACCCCTACAACAAAATCTTCCCTCCAACAAAAACTCTCCATGAATATGGCAGTTGGGATACATCTGTCCTGACAGCCCCAAAAAAGGAGCTGGAGCCGTTTTTTTTTTTTGTGACATCTTACACAGAACAAGACAAACACGTGCATGTATTACTAAAAGACTGGAAGGCAGACACTGTTTGTCACATTCCAGGGAGCTGATGCCTATTTAGCTTTGCCCAGTTGAGAGAGATTTCTATGGCTTTGGTCCTTGCGCAGAATGGTGATTGTGCTGAGAGGGACGGAGAGGAATTGTTTCTGGTAACACTAGTCCTGTGAATATATAAATATCCCCTGACTGGGACTGGTTCATCACACAAGATGGCAATCCATGCTTCCCTTCCCCCTGCCTTCTCCACTCCCTTCTCTCATCTCTACCAGCACAGCAGATTCCAATAATAAACCCATCACTGTGAAAGCCAGGTGTCATCCAATTCATTTACTGCAGCGTTTGATCTATCCTCTACTTCAAGATACAGATTTCAGAGTATTTTATGAGATGAACTTCACAGCTTTGTACCATACAAGACATTCTGCAGCATTTTATGAGCAGCATTTTATAAAATTTTATAAAATGTTATGTAGAATATTTTAGCAATAAGCCCTTTTTTTAGGGGATCTATTCCAGTACAAGCTTGCATACGTATGAAAGTGCACAGAGAAAATGTGAGCATCCTCAAAACACTGTTGACACTTAACTTTCCAGAAGATCTTTGCTGGGCTATTTATTTTGTAATGAAGCTTGTACAGTTCACAGGGATATAAGGCACAGCAACTGCTTTACTAGGGCTATTTAGCTTTACAAAGCAGACATGCCTCAGTTCATCCAGTGTCTGCACTTCGAAGTAGCCCAGGAGGAATGATGGGCTGAATAGCATCACCTTATTCCTCAATGAGCTCCCCTTGGCTTTCGTGGGCAAGCAACATCTTTTTGTTTCCAGGTTTCATCAACAATTGAAACAGCCTCTGTTTGGCAGACTGACTGTACATGAGCAGCTCTGCAGCTGTGAGTCTTCTCACTGCAATTATTTGTCTTCCCCAATGCTAGGAGAACATATCCTGTGCTGCCAGCCCCCACTCATCTGCAATCCACAGCCACAGCCACCCCTCCACCTTTCAGACACCCCCAAAAGCACCATAAGAGCTCATTACATCAGAGTTATGGGCATCAAACAATGTTGTCCAGTGGTGGGAAGAAATTAAAAAGAGGCATCTGAAAACTTTGTAAGTCTTTATTTTTTTTTGTCATGGAAATGGAACAAAACCCCCAGTCATTATTTGGTAATTTCCCCAGCTTGTATGTAAAGCCATGCACAGATAAGATGCATTTCAACTTCTTCAAGGTCTAGGGAGAGAAGAGGAGGATATCGAATATCCCCTTGCAGTCACATGAAAACAAGGCCAGGTGCTGAGGAGCAGCAGTACTTCTCCAGTCTTTTTATGATGGCAATCTTTTCCAAGGTCTGAGTTTCACATCTTTGGGGCCACACTTCCTCAGCTTGAGCAGCTGAGAAAAGCCTCACCTGAGAAGCGCTGTGGTGTGAGAGTCCCTGCACACCTGCAGAGTGACACCTTGGAAACAGCATGACTTCACCTGCCATGAGAGGTCATTTTCTGTAGTTCTCTGGAAGAGACACACCAGTCCCATTTAGCAAAGTCACAATGAAATATTCAACTTTGTGTTTAATTTTTTATGTCTTTTCCCATTTGTTTAATGGAAGCTGAAACACTGCCATCACTGTCAAGCCCAGGAGCAGTGTTGCCTTGCCAGATCTTTTTGGATTTACAGAAAATGGCAATATTCAAACTTGCATTACAGCAGCAGAAAATAAAATTGAACATGGCATTTACATTTGCAGCATGAAAATTCAGATCACTGAACGCAACATGAGAGCTATTTAAGGTTCTAATAATCTATATATGCACACGGTTAGTGTTGTGTCATGCCAGTTGTTTTGAAGGATGTGCACTCTTTAGAGTTTCTGCAAAGGAAAGGAAAAAAATGCTGACAAACGAAATCAATACACTCTGAAAGAAATCCAAACAAAAAGAAAGTTGAGTAAGAAGAAATATAAAATGCCATTTCCCCCCATTAATCAAGGAAAAAACTCCAAATCCAAAAAATTCAGGGCTAGTTTTGGATAATTTATTCCTAAATTGCTCTCTGTCTGTTATTTTTAAAATCTCTGCATTAGTAACTTTCTTCTCAGACATCAATTGCTATTCATTACTGGGTTATGTCAATGAAAACAAGAAAAACCTCAGGTAATAAATTCTTCTGTTGGAAGATGATAATGAATCAAACTGTCTTTAATAGTACTGTAGCAGAGGATCATGAAATATCTAAAAAGCACCTTATAGTAAAAATTGCACTACATTTAATGTATAGTTTAGGTAGCCATCATGTTTCAAGCAGAGATATGCTTACAGGGAATTGAGGCATTGTGAGATTTGTTCATCTTCACAAGCCCTGTAAATTTTGGGAGAAATTGTCTCTAAGGTGGCAGAAGTCTGAGAAAAGCATTTTGAAGAAAACTGTCTCTCATTTATTAATGTAACAAAGTGAGTCTGATGGCTTAAATAAAAGAATAGCCCTGGCAGCTGCCAAGCTCTTACAGCTACTGTTTTAAATCAAAGGGGAAGGAAAAACCCTATATATAAGCTCAGTGACAACCAGGAATCTGTAAATTCAAGAATGAGAACAGAGTAGAAGAAGAACATGCAGCTATTGCAAAGCCAGGCAAGCAGGAACATGCCAGTTAGGCTTCTGCTGTTAACACTGTTCTCAATTTTATATGAATATTTAATCCCAATTAAGCCTTTTGATTCTGTGCCAGTAGTCACTGATGTAAAATGCAACTACAGTATACTTCAGCAGCATACCCTGGTAGATCTGCTGATTAGCTAAGGGGTTTAGGAGGAACATGAGGAATGGTCACCAAAAAAGTCAAACCCCTCAAAATTAACAAGGTAGCGAAATCTCTTCTGGAGCTGGGAAATATTCCAAAGCTGTGGGAACTAAAAAAATGTAACTGTTGTTCAGTGATTCAAAGATACATCTTAATCTTTCAAAAATATTGTATAAAAGAATTGCTTTAGACAGCTTTGAAGATTCCTCTTGGCACACCACTACGGTTTCTGGCTTTCCAGATTCTGATTTCGGCTCAGGAGAAGCCCAATCACAGATGCAAGGCTCTGCAAGCCCCAGACTTCTCTCCCAGTCCAGGGACCAGGTTGCTGAGCTGGAACTAGGCTCTGACACTCCATATTTTGGGCACTGAAACTGACCCTGGAATCCTGCCCTTGTTTCAAGGCAGATGATGCTGCCACTGGGATTTGCAGCTGGACCATGCATGAGGCTGAGAGGCTCAGGAGGCAGCCAGCAAGGAGAATCCAGCAGGGCATTTCAAGGATTATGTGTGATCTGAAATCCTGCCCATCTTGGGAGATGGACACACAAATCAGCTTGGAACCTACAGGTCAGGAGAGAGGCTTGAGGAGCTGATCTGGCATGAAAGAGCCATTGGAGATGTTCACTGAGACCACAGGATCTCCCTGCCCTGGGCCAGCCCTCAACATCAGGCTTTGATCTTGCTCCTTTTCTTTCACTTTCCAGCTGTGAATCTTTGATTTTACTAGGGGATTAGCAATCTAGGAGTGCTGCTGAAGCAGACCCCATTAGAAGTTAGGAGAAAAAACACACCAGCTCTGGATCCTCACTGGGCTTTGGACTCTTCAGAGCAGGACCATGTGCAGAGACATGGGAAGCTTTGAAGTAAATAAGATAGGTACCCAGGGTGCTTCAATAATTCCAGAATGAGGGAAATTACAGAGAGGGTTTGAGTTGTAATTTTGGTTTCATGTGCCTAATCTTTGCTCAAATTCAGGTGCCTTCGAAGACCTTAAATCTGACTCTAATTTGAAATGCACTGCTACAGGCTCTTTCCTCTCTGTCAGCTGAAAAGCAAGGGCTCTGGAAAGTTGTCTGGGGAAAGGTAAATCTTTTCTATCACACTGAGCTACTGTGGATGCCAAATAGAATGAGGCAGCTTTAAAGGATTTTCCCAAGTCAGCTCAGAAAAAGTGATTATATAGGATTTATGAACCAGCTTCTCATAAATTTAATAATGACTCACCATTTCCTCCACTTGCTAGATTGCTTAGCAGTGACTTGGATGCTCTGATAGAACAGCAGTAATAAGAAACTGCATGATTTACCTTGAGGTGGTATTTCATTCTCTGAAGATAGTTCACATCTCTGGTATTAGAAAGAAGGAAAATAATGCTTGCACAACAAAAGGTATTAATATGGTACGTTCACAAAATATTTTAACTGCTGTTCTCGTAGCTGTTTCAAACAAATCTGCATTTCTCCCCTTAACCCTGTGACAAGTCAAGAAGTGAGTCAAAATACCCTGAGCATAGGTAACTGATCAGGTAAAAGAATTTGGGAAGGCTACGCTCCTAAGCTGTTCTGTCTGCTTGCCTCATCATGTTCAGCACGAACGACCTTCACCTATGTCATTGGGAAAACAAGACACTTAGCTTAAACTGCTGTTGCAAGATGCTAAACGGAACTGACTAATACTGTGCAAGAGCAGATGAGTACTAGGAGAGTTCTGTGTCTTGTTTCACTCGGGTGGAGGCTGACAGAGCAGGAGAAACAAAAGTGCTATGATAACATCTGGTCCATCTGACCATAGTCTAAAGTATCAGCTCTGACATTTACTGCCATGGCAACTGAACAAAAGAGTGGTTCATCAAGAGGTAGAATAGACAGAGAAGCAATAAATTAACATTTCAAGTTATTGACAGGAATAATTAAAAATGGAAAGTTTGTTATTCAGCTGTTTATTAGAAAAGAAAAAAGAAAGTGTACTGTTCCTGACCAGAACTATGTTGAAAGATAAACATCCTGAATCTCATTGGACTGGTGTTACAACCACTGAAAAATCCTTTTCCAGAAGGACCTTCATCTTTCAAACTTAGTAGCAGTGGAGTATGTTGGCACAGTTCAAAATACACGCATGAAATTTGAGTACTACTGTGAAACACATTGTGGAAGAATGACCTGGCACATGTTGCATACATGTTGTCTTTCAGTAATTCAGTATCAGATTTGATACATGAAATTACTGACTATGCATTCATTTTAGTAATAAAACCAGAGGCTGAATATAAATGTCTGTTGGTATTGTGTTAAAAAACTCAGGGGCACTCGTGCAAGCATTCCAAGCTATGAACAATACAAGTCAGAGTGCAGCAAAATCCATTCTTCATTAGAACCAAAGCTACAAGTATGTTAGCACACAAGTATGCCTCATGGGAACAGATCTCTTAAATTAAAATTAAATATGTGAGAAGAGTTTTAAATTTCAAAATATGTCACATCAATACAAACAAATTTGTATTATTTTCTGAAGAGCTGTTTCATATGCAAAGCCATACACAAAGGAATAGAAAGAATAAAAATATTCCTTTATTTGTTAGAAAACCTTTGCCACATGTCATGTCAAGAAATAATTTTCTCTGCTTTACATCTTAAAACTAGCTTTTCAGAGATCATCTTATTATTAAACAAATAATTTTGGATACAAATATCTCACTGTATAGAATATGTGAATTACTACTGTTTGTACACACAGACACACTGCGTGAATAGTGCTAATACAAAAGAGAAATCATGATTAATTACTAGCTTCATAAAGTGTGGGACCTACCAGTGGATTCAATCAGTGGTTTGCCTTTCTCCCTGGAAAGCTGTAGGTGAAAGGAAACATGCTCATAATTACTGATAAAAATTCTATCCAAGAGCTGGTTCCTAAATGATCTGAAGTGAGACAGCACTGCTTATTAAGAGCGTTGGGGTTTTTTTCCTTAAAAAACAGCTGTGGATAGTCCGCCTTCCTTTTTTTTTTTTTTTTTTTT
>NW_008676395.1:22132-28814 GCF_000695815.1 Acanthisitta chloris
GGACCTCTTTTTCTTTTCAATGCTCACATCTTCCTTCATTCCTTCATAGTTTGACATCTTCTAAAAATTTTCAACTTACAGTTCAAGGTAGCCCCCAGATTTGTCTGTGTTGCCCCTCATCCTTCCAGCTCTGTGTGCACTGTCAGGGCTACTCCAGAGCATCAGGTGACTGAAAATACTGGGAGGAGACTCCTACACAGCACAGCTATCACTGCAAACTCTTCCATCACTTATAAGAGAAATCTTGGCTAAGCTGCAAATGATAGAGCTCTGCATTAGACTCATCCTTCCACATTAAACTCATCCTTCTACTTTATCTCAGTCTATTTGCCATCGGTCATGTCAAATTTTATACTTCAAAAGAAGTAAAAAGTTCATTGCAAAAACTACACCAACCAAAAACTAGGAAACAATCCTACCAAAACCAGCACACAACTCATTACCTGCTAGAACTGTCATGTATCAACAAAAGGGGAGCAAACATTTTCTTTACATGGGAGTAAAGAAAACAGGTTCTGGTTTCAGGGTCACAAAGGAGCTGCTACCTGCAATCAAGATTGAAAAAATCTTTTTAAGTTTTGAAAAATCATCCTGTAATTTTATTTCTGAGATATAACAAAGTCCTGGCCTGCAGTAATTGCTAAAGCTCTAACACATTTCCAAAGGAAAAGGATAATAGCTGCAGCACTCTATCAATCCCAAAACACAGTGCATTTCTACCAGTCTCTGGCAGTTTGGTCTGGAAAACTTAATTTTCACTCTGCGTGAGGACCCCAAAGGGAGCTTTATTTTGTATTTTACTCTCTCTGTGAGAGTAAAAAGCCACATGGTTTGAGCAATTTGGCTGTCATCATGTATTCATTTTCCTTGAGTATCTTCTCATCCATGCTAGATGCGTGACCCAGAACAGTGTTATGTGAGCATTTAACTTTTTATTAAGTTCAGAGCTGCCATATCCCTCTTGTCATAACTACTTTCATTCTCCAGGTGGCTTATTTAGGATGGAAGCCATGACAGAGAAAAGTGCATAGTGTCATTAAACCCCAGTGGACTTAAAATCCTCCTAACCTCTATACCCATTGCTGCTTGACAGCATCAATCAACAAGACATCACCACTCTTCTCAGTTTTTCTATTATCCACAAGCCCTTTGTATCGGAGTGCCTTACACAAACCCAAAAGGCAGGGTTTACAGCCTGATAGTATCTATCCAGACCTGGAAGTAGTTGGGATGAACAGCAGGTTTGTAAAATTCTTTCCTGTAACACTCAACTCTATTAGTGTCTCACATCTGCTCCTTTGCCATCCTTTCTGCTCTGTAAACCCACCTTGAAATTCTACTTTTTCCATCAGAACATCTATTGGGAATGGCTGTTTTAGGAAAAAGAGAATTAAAATTAGTCAGAAATTAATATTTGTATTCACTGATTTTGTTCCAGAGAAGATGAACAGTTGAATTTAAGTTGGTTTTAGCTGTAATCTGAGCACTTCCATCTTCTCATTATGTTTGTAAGACCACATGAAGAAAACTGCATTAAATTCATTACCAGAAAAGTATAGGAAAACTGGAGGAACAGTAACAAAGAAGGGTTAGTGCACGACCATGATTTATATATGAAGAAAGATTAATAGCTAAACTCAGGAGCCCAGCTGAAGGCAAATAATTGGAAGGGCTCTCAGAGGGCCCTCTGGAAACAGGCTCAGACCTCAGACTGTGAAAGTGCTTACTCATTTTTATTTAGTTCTTGTTTAAGAAAAGCTCCACTTAAAAATTAAACAGGGGGAAAGCGGCTACAAATATTTTCCAGATCTGAGTATGTAGCAAGGCTTTATATGGCTAATGTGAGCAGTGGCCTTCGGTGGCAAACAGCTGGAAAGGAGAACTGTACACAGGCAAATGACTTCTCTTGGGAAGCTTTTGTGGCTACCTCTGAACAGGAAAAGAAAACAGGATCTGTTCTTTGGTCCTGATGCTGAACTGTGAGAAGATGAAGAAATGCTCTCAGGGTCTGGGCATCTTCTGAGCGCATGTTTGTTGGCACAAGGCAAAATGTGTCAGGGTGACCACAGCTGCATACAGCATGGATGGTGGCACACCTCTGCTTCAGCCCCTCTTCTGCCCCAGGTTAGTTTGCAAATGTAGATGTAAATTTGGCCCAGAATCATGTCCTGACCGTCACATGGTATCATACTGCTGGCAGTAGGGTAACCTTCTGCTTAGGAAAATAAATTTAAAAAAATCCAAACATTAAGCACAGAACACACTAGAGTCTTCAGACAAGTCTTGAGGGAAATGTACACCCCCCCACACACACCATTTATTCCTCCCTGTTAGCAGACAAATATTCTTGAAAAAGCAAAGATGAGCAAGTACAGAACAGTCCTTAAAACATATTTACTAATATCCTTTTGGTTTACAGTCTCCAAAGACAGAGAATTTTCCTTTTCTGAGACCCTTTTCTATTTAATTTTGAGTTTGTTAACTAGATCATTGCTGTGTGTTTCCCTAGGAATGTAGAGATTACACCATTAGAGAACAACATACCTCTGTAAATTATAAACATAAATAACCAGTTCTAGATTCTCTTGCAAAAATGCAGACTTCTGCAGTTCATTTCACCTTCAAAATATTAATTGTGACAGGATACTGGAGGAGGAGGGGAAAAAAAGCAAGCCAAAATATTATCGTTAAAGTTACCCAAACTTCCATTTACAAATAGCAGTTCAGGCATTTCTTAGGAAGGCTGGTATTTGATTTTCTGTTTTTTGTCGGCTTCTCCCACACTGTTTTCCTTAGCCTTTTCATTAATGGAACATATTGGGATAACATAGTCCTTTTTTTTTCCCCATTAGCCACCAAGACATATACTATTTTAGAAAAAGCACTGCAAAGTATTATCCACCGCAAAACACAGTCGAAGGAGATTTTATGTGTTCCTGGAGAATTACGTAACAGTTCTGGATTTCTCTCCTGAGATATACAAACCTGTAAGCATGACATGGAGCCTGGTGAATGAATGTAATATATTCCAGCAGAAATCTTTGTACACACACATTTAATTATAGAAGCAGTTACATGTTTTTAAGTCTGTAGCAGCAGCCATTCTGTCCAGAATGTTTTTTATGTTGGAATTGCTTATTCCTCCCTCAGACATAGAAAATTTATACCTCATAAACCCATTTTTTTAAGTGCTCAGCAACAGTGTGGTTAAATTAAAGTGACCCTGATCCCACAGATGAGGTCACCATTCTGTAAAGGGAAATATATGCCAGATGCTGCAAACATTTTGTGGGCTTGCAAAGAACGGGAAATAAGACCTGTCTTCCTGCTACCCTTTTTTGGGGGGGGGAAGTTAGCTGTGCAACACCGAAGAATGTATTTTTGAATTTGCTTTTAAAAATGGATCCATCATGCCATTGAATAGCAAATAAACAGCCATAAAGAACACTGCCCGTGAGAATGGCAGGTAAGAGCTTGTCAGGACATGGCCGGTATCCATTTTCTTGACAACCTTAATTCCTGATTTTTAAAAGTGAGCCTAACATTCATATAATAACAAGTTTCCAAGATCTTACACAGAAGAAGAAGATTTTCAGCAATGTACCTAATCTCAGCATGCTCACCACAAAAATAACACCCTGATTAATAACTTCTAGGAATATCAGGCCTAATTAACATTCATAGACTCTTGAATCAAGTTCAGCTTTCTTCTGTCTGATCAAGGAGAACACTGTGGTCTGTCAAACATGCTTTACTTAGCACAAGCTGATGTCACTGTGCCGTACTGACAAAGCCCTTTTAGATATCTTGAAGAAATTTAGGATAGCTTCATTAATAAAAAAGAAGATAGGTGGCTTTATAACGTTACTAGCCTAGGCACATGAAGAGCATAAATGTATACAATAAGGTTTGATTATATCCAGTAATAGCTGAGCATTTGCTATTTCACACAGTAATTCTGGCTTCTACATTAAATACCATGCGCCCTGAGGCATGAAACAACTGAAACAGCTTCTGTCTTATGTTTCTTACAGACAGAAGAATGAAAGGATGATGAGAAACTATGCAAAGCTATGAAACAAGAACCAGTATCCAGCTGAAGTTCTTTTAAAAGGAATTTCATTGTATAGGGCTACACAGAGGACTATATGGGCTATACAGAGGACTATAAACTTTATAACATTACCAAACATGTTTGTTTCTCCTCTACGTTTTAGAAACAGGTCTTTTTAAGTAGGATTTTCTGACATGTATTTTGAACCATTTGCTCTGCACACTGCATCAAGGCTTCATGAGGGTTTTTTGGATAATTAAAAGATTGTCTTGGATTTTATATTCTTCTGAAGCCTTTAATAGGGAGAAGTCCTGTGTCAGAACTTTGAATTAAATGCAAAGAGCTTGCCTTGATTCCTAAAGCTTGTCAATGCCAAGCATGTTTTCCAAGCAGAGTTCAACATAATTGCTAATGCTCTGGTTTATATTGGCAGGGGTCCAAGCCAAATCACTATGTCTGTCCTAACCAGGGGTCTCTATCCTACAACTCTCAAGTTTTCAGAAAGACCCTCTTCTAGACTATGATTAAGTATGCTGCAACATGATGTTCTTATAACAACTCTCAACTTCTTTTTAAATGCTTACATATGTCTCAAGCTCTACTAGTCTGATAGCCTATGAGACATATATATCTCATTCATGGCATGTTTGGCATATTCTGAAATTTACTGTCTGGGGAAAAAGCCATGTTTCTGGAATTACCACTTTCTGCCTTAACTATAGAAATGCCACCCAGCTCTGAAGAGATTTCACATGGGAAACTCTGTTAAGTAACAGTGCTAATTTATCTGCAGTCATTTTACAGCTCTTTTTCACTAGCCACTACTCTCTGAAAGCTTCTGTATATTGAGACCTGTTTATGGGATCCCTAGATCTCAAAAATCCCTGTCTTCTAATATTAGGTCACACTGGTGGTAGCTGACAACTTCTGGGCCTCATGTTGTGTTCCAGGAAGCTGATTACTAGCAGTAAGGGTATCTCACTGTCATTTGGGTCCAGCATTTCAATACAACATTGTGAAAGGCAGGCTGGGTTGATGTTGTCCATAATTTCCCTTCCTCAAAAGTATTGCTGTGGACATGATTGCTCCATGGCACCCTGAAAGTTCATAAGGGAAAAAAAATAATCCTTTCCATCTCAAGAGGAATGAAAGTTTAAATCTTTCTCTGCTACTCCTGCCTTCTGCTGTACTAGATACATCACCTAATTTCACCCTCTGAGGCCTTCCAGTTGATGCTCCTGGATGGCAAACTCAGGCTTACTGTTGGAGTTTGGCAGGCAGGAATGTCTTAAATTCCAGCAGAGATCAGGGAACAATGAATACCCAAGGAAATTAGAGAGTAGGAAATCCTTCCCCCAACCCCACCCTCAGATCCTAGTGAGATTCAAAGATGAGTTGCTAGTCATCCCTTGAAAGAGGATGTCTGGGGTGCAGAAACACTAAAAAATGTAGCAAGTCTTACTTAAATCTGGAGGCTGGCTCTAATATAACTCTTCAGTGCATAAATGGTACCTGTCAGAATGTTCTGAAAACTGTTTTCAGAGTAAGATTTCATGTACTTATTTAAAGGAGGGAGGTTTATATGTGCATACTTTTTAATACGTGAAAACTCACGACTGTATGTCAAGATACAAAGCAGTAACAGACAGCAAATCATCTGTTCATTGTGACTTTGTTTTTTAGGGCTTTGCAATTTTTTTCACTGAATGCAGCGATATTGAGTTCAAATTTATAAACATTTTTTTTTTCCTCATGGACAGAAGAGTAATGACTTCTTTAGTGTCATGTCAGATTTTACTCTAAGATTCAAGAATGATTATGGGGTAAGATCATGGTGCATTAGAAGGTAAAATCATAGCGTTGTCAAAGTGTTCCTTTTATTGTACATTCTTGGGTTTTGGGGTGAAATTTCAAGTGAGACATGATGGGTAAAAAGCTATCTTCAAAGCTGATCTAAGATTTCTTGAATAAAGTTTCAGAAAAGGCAAGGACCTGCAGCGTTGAACAAAAGGGAAGACTCATGTGAGGAACAAACTTGTGTTGACTTTCGCAGTGAATTAGCTATGCGGTTTCTAAGCAAAAACCACAAGGTATGGAACCTCCACGCTGCTTGGGAGAATAAGAGTTAGGCTGCCTGGGAAAGTCATGGGGGACCACTGAGAACTGGACTGCACAGACACCAGAGCCAGGGGTGGTGAGACAACCTCCTCGACGACCCCCTGGAGACCACCCAAAGGAATGTGCACGCGGAACGGGACAGGTGAAGAGATTGGAAAGGAGTTCGTGAGAAGTTATGGGTATGTATTAGGCTGACGCAATAATTGGAGTGTATAAAGTTCGACCTGTAAGATTGTGGAGTGCCTGTTTGTCTTTGTTCCACAAATAAAATCTTTCTATAAAAAATAAAAATAATACTAAAAAAATAGTGGGTGTGTTTCTCACACTAAACAGCCATGGGAACTGCACGGGTTACGGTACAGGGAGAACAGGTGGTTCTAAATAAGGTTCTAAATAAGAACCTCTGGAGAACTATTTGCCAGTTACACATATAATATTAAACAACTCTGGAGGGCAGCTGGGTGAAGTGTAACGGGATATATTGGAAGTGTGATGTTATGTGAGCGTACG
>NW_008676396.1:0-16562 GCF_000695815.1 Acanthisitta chloris
CACCTGCCTTTACCTGCTCTCACCTGCCCGAGTCCTCCTGCAGGCTCTGCCTGTGCTGTGCGGAGTGTCTGTGCTTAGGGATGTGGTGTAAGGGTCGCCGTAAAAGTCCCCTCCTTCCCTCCTTTTCCCCTCCTTCCCTCCTTTTCCCCTCCTTCCCTCCTTTTCCCCTCCTTCCCTCCTTTTCCCCTCCTTCCCTCCTTTTCCCCTCCTTCCCTCCTTTTCCCCTCCTTCCCTCCTTTTCCCCTCCTTCCCTCCTTTTCCCCTCCTTCCCTCCTTTTCCCCTCCTTCCCTCCTTTTCCCCTCCTTCCCTCCTTTTCCCCTCCTTCCCCTCCTTCCCCTCCTTCCCCTCCTTCCCTCCCTTCCCTCCCTCTCTGCCACAGAAAACTGATATCCCTATCAACAGGAAAGAGAACCCTGTGAGTAGATGTCTAGCCCACGGGTTTGGAAGTCCTGTCTGTGAGTTCTCTGCCCCTTTGCTTCCAAGGCCAAACTGTATGTAGCCAAGTTTTCAAATACCATCCCGAATCTTCAGTTGTGGCTAAATGCTTGGCTTGTTTTTTCAGAGGTACCTGGAGACCTAATACCTGTTATTATTAATGGAGTTATGTGTTGGAAGTATTGCTGAAAATGGATCTTCAGGCATCTAAAACACTTCGTATAAATCTAGTCTTTAAACATAGGGTTTTGAGGCTTCTGATGTATCTGAGAGAGTTGACTGTGTCCTCTTGATGCCTTAGCACCTGAGCCTAACCTTATAGTCTGGGATACTGTCTTGAATTCGGCAGCTCTGCTGCTTCTCAGGAAACTATAGGTTACCTTATAAGCAATTTTCCTTTCTTATCTTAGCAACTCTTCTTGCATATAAACACCACATTGTGAATGTATCTTTTGCCACCTTCCTGCAGCATTTTAGTGGACCTTTGGGTGGTTTTTGTCACAGTGCTTGAACACCTGTTGCAGTAGATTTGCTTAAGCGTTTCGTTCTCAGTGCTCTCTGTCTGTTTTGCTCTGTGTTCTTCAGATTCTCAAACACAGTTTGTAGGGCAGACAGTGTCTGCTAAGTGCAGTAGTGAGCTGCATGCTGGTAGGATTTGAGAGCAAAACATCACAGCAGTGTTTAGCCAGTGATTCCTGGATGCTCAATGAGTAGTAGATAATACCAGAGTCTTTTTCAGAACCTCTCAAGAGATTCTTGGGAATCTGATGCTATTTTGAAGGGAAAACAAATACAGGAGACTAGGAGATTAATTTGTGTGCTCTGTGCCTCAACATGTCCTTGTGAATAGCTCCACCAATAATGCTTTCTGCTGTTAGTGGGGACATTCCTTTTGCTATAAAGATGAGCTGTTTTACTGTAGCTCAGCTGTGGAGGTAGGTGGATTGTGTATATGCCCGAATGAGACAGTGGGCACTAAAATTCACCCTTGGATATGCTTTTGTCCAAATCCAGAATCATGACCATTGCCATAATTAAGGGTTTCTTCCAGTTTAATTCTGCCTAGAATGATTGGTGACACATTTGCTTCTGTCATGTTCATACATAAGCCTCCACAAGGATTTGGAGACCTATTGATCAGTCTAGAACTCTCAATGCAGTGTAAGTCCTTTTGCACTTCATTACAGGCTCCTTGACTGTTTTCTGCATGTCTTTGAACACCAGGGACTGTTAGGCCAACTCCTTCCCATTTCTTTCCAAGTGACACATTTACTGTTAGAGGTTGGTGAAGAATATCTGCTGTCTAGACAGTGTTAGCTGTTTCTGTGGTGTCAGGCAGATGATAGTTACATAGATTTGGAGGTGCCAAAATACTGTTGTGCTATAATGCATGTTTCTGGTCCAGAGGAACAATGGAATCTCAATCCGAAGGGCAATAACTGGCATTCTCTGCATGTTTACAGAGCTGCTGAGACAGATATCTAAGTATGGTGTCTATCTGAGCTGCTGGCTGGATTCCTCCTGGCTTACTGCAAACCCATCTTCCAGGAAAACTTGCAACACCAAATGGAAAAAAGTTTGTGGTGTTGATGGGAACAAGCTTTTTGTGAGTCTTTAAAGGTAAAGTTCACAATACCTTCTCTCCCGTGTCCATTTGGGTCCAGTCAGGTACACAAGGTGGTGTTGTGTCTGCAGTGGCCTGGTGTGCTTGTGTATTCTGTGATCTGCTGTTGGCCACTTGTGCAGTGTTTGATGCTTGCATGCCCTTACAGGAAAGATCTTTCTACTTATGTAAAACTAATTCGACCATAATAACGAGGAAAAAAACCCTGTTGTTTTCAGCTATGTAGTTTCTTTTGTGTAGGACTTTTCTCCTAGCACACTACAGGTTTCAGGCTGCAGACTGTAAATTTGCAGTCAGGCAGACTAAATCTGCCTTTAAGGGCAGTGTAAGTGGCAGAGATCTAAGAAATGTTGCAGGGTGACTTTGAGACATTCTACTCTGACATCTGTTCCATCATGTTACCTTGGTATTTATAATCATCAGCATGCCGAAGAAATCCATGGTGCTGGGGTTGTTTTTCTGTCTTGGCTGTCTCACACTTCTAAAGGCTTCAGATTTATGTGAAAATAACTCTTGCTTGTGTTAGTAAAAAGAAACACCTTAAATCTGAGTGCTGGATTTAGCATTTTTTTTCTGATAAAGCCCATTGCACCCCCAATCTTCCCTTATCCCTTTGCACCTCTTAAGCAAAGGTACCTGCTCTGCAGACCTGAGTCTCCAGAAGTAGTGCGGTTTTTCCAGATAAGAATTAAGTGATTTATAATTTTCTTGCTGTTGAATAACAGACTATTTAGACTTTCTTAGCATACAGTAGGATTTGTATTCTTTCTTCCTGAAGAGTTAGGGGTTGACCAATGTGAAGAACATTGTTTTTTCGACATAGAAGGCTTTTTTCTTTTTTTTCTTTTTCATTGTTCAGTTGGCAGATTTATTTTAGGAGTGATTGAAATGAATTCTGAGGGTTCTTTCCACTTTTTCAATGAAACCATTAAAAATGTGAATTCCCTTATAGGATATGGTTGGAGAGGCAGAGTTATGTACCCATAAATTTCTTTCTAAGCAATCACAGAGGACTTTTTGAATTAAGAATAAAGTTAATCAAGTTTCTTTACATGTGCAAGTGGTGATGGATATTCCTAAAGAGATTTTTAGGGGTGTCATTTTTATAGGACTCTTCTGGGTTTTTTCAGCAGCTGCTTGTGGCATCTGTGTCTGCCTTAAGTTTGTTTCTGTATATGAGGCCAATATTTTCTGTTGGTCACATTGTTACAGACACTGTCTAATAAACTTTTCAGTCCTTTGAATGAGAGCTAGAGGAATGGGTATAATATTTCTAAAGCCATTTTGGATCCTCAGAAAGAGAAATTTTTATCATAGCTCCATAATGCCTAGAAAAGACAAACAGGTTTTGCTATTTGTCATTGAAGTGATAAAAATATAGTTTTTGCATGTGTTTCAGAGAAGAATTTGGAAATGGCTTTAAGTGGTTGATTTTAGTCAGTATAAAGTATCTTCTGTTGTATTTGCACAAAGTTCTTAGCTTTAGTTGTAAGCAAATCAAGCATGTGCAAACTATATTGCTAACTTAGTACAGAAAAAGAGATTGTAAGTGTCAGGCAGTTTGTGGAACACAGAGGTCTTTAAAAAACTCCAATTACTGAGAATGATACAAAGCTAAATCCTGGTTTTTAGGGCTCCTGCTAGCAGCTCTGCTAATAGTTTGAAAAGCAAAGTTTTCACCTATTCAGGACTTTTCTTGATCGAAGAACCAAATTTCAATGTTTTAGCTAATTTTTGTGAATCTCCTTATCTGATAACATATGGCATAATTATACTCAACTATTAACTAGTCAGGCAAGTTTTCAGTTGCAGTGAAGTGTAAGTCAGTTCTTGTCCAAATCTGCCACATTAGACAGACTCCTGGAATATTGCTTCTCATTTTAGTGTGCTCCTTCTGGCAAAATGGCAGATTTTTGTGCATGTGTGTAAACTGATTTTAGGTGACCATGCAACAGTAATGTTTGGGACTTTTTGTTTGTTTGTTTTAGGAAAAATTCTTATGCTTCTAGTAGGGATGGTTCCAAATTGTGAATTTTGCTTCTGTGCACCTTTCCTTTGGATTATAAGGCTGTGGCAGATGTGTACAGGGTGAAGTAACCTGTACTGGAGGGTTGATTGCCTGTAGTCCATGGAATGTGGTTGGAGTCTGGCACTAAGGGCTGACAGTATTTAAAACTATTTTCTTTGGAAATGAAGGCTGTAGGGTGTGCAAACACATGTTAAGGTACAAACCATCCAAACTCAATCCAGTTGGAAAACTAATAATTGCAAAGCTGTAACCTTGGATCTGTTACTAGAGCTGTTGCTTTTAATGCAACAGAGGACTTAAAAAGGGATTTCATGTGTTGTGTTATTTCTAGAAAAGCAGTTCACAGTGACATTGCTATCAGTGTTTGTGCTGGTAGCTTGTGTTTCAGTTCATGCACCTATTGAAGAATTGTACTCCCATCATGAAATACTGCATTCCTGAGAGCTCTTGTGTGTCAACACAACCATACCAAGGCACTGTAGGCTTTTGATTTGAATGGAAGCAGAAAAATACACAATTTGCAGTCATTTCTTTCAAGCCACAATTAATGTGTATGAAAATGGAGTGAAATTTTCATTCTTATTTCAGTATGAATGTCATGAGCCGAAAGGCATATCCTGTGAGGAGCAGCCAAGGACTCTGGGTTTGTCTGGTTTGGAGGAGGGGAGGCTGAGGGGTGAACTTCTTGCTCTCCACAACTTCTAGAGGAGGAGAAGTGGAGTAGGGAGTGTTGGTCTCTTCTCTCTGGTATCCAGTGACAGGATGCATGGGAATGCCTCAAAGCTGCACCATGGGGGGTTCAAACTGGACATTATGAAGCATTTCTTTAATGAGAGGTTGGCCAAACACTGGAACAAGCTTCCAGAGAGGTGGTCAATGCCCTAGGCCTGTCAGTGTTTTAGAGGCATTTGGACAATGCAAGTTCATTGTGTAATGTGCTTTAACTTTTGGTGAGCCCTGAAGAGCTCAGGCAGCTGGACCAGATGATTGTTGTAGGTCACTTCCAACTGGAACTATTGTGTTCTATGAACACTCTGGGGAAGAGATGCAGCTGTGGGTGAGGATGTTGAATAAATATGAGCTGAAAGGGATGACAGATACTTGCTCTAAGCTGTGGACTTTTCAAGAAAATAACTGCTGTAGATGTACTTGCTGTTGCACATGTTCTTTTGGGCACGCTGACTGAAGGCAGAAGAAATCTGTAAGAAGGTGAGCAGCTTTAGAGGTGTTTGATCTGCTGCTGTGTGCCCAGAATTAGGTACCTACTTCCAGGGAAAGCCTCATTAATCCCTACTGAGGTTGTGTTCTCTGTTCCCATGGTACCATGTGGGGCTTTTCCTTAGGTACAAGGTACAAGGGGTCTCTCTGTCAGGAACTACCATGTAGGTACCTCCCACAAATGAAGAATTGGGCTCCTGAATTCTCTGTCCCCGCATACATGAGATGTGTCTTCTGCAATGCTGATGGAAGCTTAAAGCTTTGGAAATTTCAGTGGATAAATGGGGTTACTCCTGACTTTAGGTCAGCATTTAATGGAATGATAACATGAGTTCAACATGATTCTGCAGTATATGATTATATAAACTGATCTCAGTTTGATTCAGGCTATCAGCATTGGGAAAGCTGTAAAGGAAATAAATTTTTTCTTTCTCCCCTCCAAATACATTCTGGGTTGAGCTTTGTGCATTTTAGAAATGGGTTGTGGAGTCCCACAGAGTTTAGTAGTTGTTTCCTGAGAGTCTGATGGTTTCAGTTTACAATTTGTTATTGTAGAATATGCACTGTCTGTGTTTCCAGTATGCCTTGCCAATGTGCTTATGTATCATTAGTGTTACTACTGAAGAAATATGAAACAATAAAATGTAAGCATTTTATGAATTTTTATTCATGTTGTTCATTTTGTAACTAAATGTATAAAAGAATTTAAATGTTATGACAATTGACAAATTCATGAAAACTTATAGCACCACTCAAGTTTGAAAGAAGCAGGATACAGACTGGAATTTGCCTGTGAATATGAGAAGGCATGAGGAGGATCATGCTATCATTGTGCTCATGCAGATTCTGTTCTGAAAAATAAATAAAGGACTTGAGCAGTGGCCCATGGGAACCTCATGAGATTTAACAGGGCCAAGCACAAGGTTCTGCACCTGAGTCGGAGGAGCCCTGGTATCCATCCAGGCTGGGGGATGAACAGATTGAGAGCAGCTCTGCTGAGAAGGGCTTGGGGGTGCTGGTGGATGAGAGGCTGGATATGATGTGGCAATGTGTGCTTGTACCCCAGAAACCAACTGTGTCCTGGGCTGCATCCAAAGCAGTGTGAGCAGCAGGTGAGGGAGGGGATTCTGCCCCTCTGCTCTGCTCTGGTGAGACACCACCTGGAGTGCTGCATCCAGCTCTGGGGTCCCAGCACAGGAAGGACATAGATCTGCTGGAGCGAGTCCAGAGGAGACCACAAAGATGTTTATAGAGTTGGAGCCCATCTATGAGGAAGGGTTGAGAAAGTTGGGATTGTTCACCCTGGAAAAGAAAAGGCTGCATGGTGATCTAACTGCAGACTCCCAGTACCTGAAGGAGCCTACAAGAAAGATGTAGAGAGACTATTTACAGGGGCCTGAAGTGACAGGACAAGGGGGAATGGCTTCACACTGACAGAGAGTAGGTTTAGATTAGATACGAGAAAGAAATTCTTCCCTGTGAGGGTGGTGAGGCACTGGCACAGGTTGTCCAGAGAAGCTGTGGCTGCCCCATCCCTGGAATTTTTCAAGGCCAGGTTGGATGGTGCTTGGAGCAACCTGGGCTAGTGGAAGGCCTTGGAACTGAATGATCTTCAAGGGACCTTCCAACCCAAACCATTCTGTGATTCTACAACTCAAGTTTTTCCAAGAGACTTTGTTTTTGTAGTTGATTTTTTTTTCTATTTCTGATGCTCATCAAGTTTTTATAATATGGTTGTGATGCATAAGTTCTCAATATTTAAAACCAAATAAATGTTCCTGCAGAAGGTATAAATTTCTCACTATCAAATGGAAGTTCTTTTTTTAATGGAATAGAGTGAATAATTTTAGATTGGAATTTTGTAAATGTATTTTGCTCATAAGATGAAAACAGATTATAGTATGATGTTACAATTACATGTGTTTGCTAAGATGAATTTATGAAATAGCTTCACTATTGACAGCTTATATTTTTGTTTTAGGGCAACATTTGTTAGTGATAATGAACACACAGTTCCTTATTAAAAAGAAAGGCAAAACAGGCTACATGTATTGTGTTCTGTTAGCACAAATCAGTTTTATTTGTTGCCCATATGAACATTCTGGAAGTGTTGTACATGATATGTTTTTTACTAAGAGTGTTTATAATGATCTTCTTAAGTGATGAGGGTCAAGCAGATCAGAATGCCTTTAGTGATGGGAGTCCAGAATCTATCACTTCAGAACTAGCAGTCCAAATTCAGTCATAGAATCACAGAATTTTAGGGGTTGCAATGGACCTTAGAGATCACCCAGCCCCAACCCCTGCCCTGGGCAGGGACACCTCCCACCAGAGCAGGTTGCTCAAGGCTCATCCAACCTGGCTGTGAACACTGCCAGGGTTGGGGCAGCCACAGCCTCCCTGGGCAACCTGGGACAGTGTCTCACCACCCTCACAGGGAAAACTTCTTTATAGTATCTAACCTAAATTTCTCCTCGTTCAGCTTGAACGTGTTACCCCTTTTCCTAGGGTTTTTTTTAAATCAGGGTATCACTTAAAGTAGTCACTTCTTTGGGGCCAGGATGTCAGAGTTGAGTACACATTTACTTGGATGGAAATGATTTAGCAGCTGGGACTAAGACTTTGTAATTTTAATGGGATTTTTGTATGTATTTTTGGTGAGGAACTCCAAGCACACCTAATGTAGGACTTAGAATATAAAAGCAACTAAAACTGCTAGCAAAGAAAAGGATGATGGTGGGATAGTTTTTTTAATTACTTTCTCAGTAAGATAAAAATCCTGTGTCTTCAAACATGGTAAATTTAGAGGTAAGGAAGAAGAAATTGATTTCTTTGATCAAGGCAAACTATGAGGACTGTTGGTGCCCCTTTGAAATGTGTTTTATGCCTTTCTATTCTTAAAGCAGCAGCAGCAGTCTACAGTTTTGGTAAATGGTGGCTACTCTTAAACCAATTGCAAAAAGTAAATATAATCCCCTACAGTGAAACAGGTTGCTTATAACCTAACCCTCAAAGTAGTTTAACATTTCAAAAGCCAAATGAACGAACCTCCCTTCATCTGAGCAGCAGAAACTAACAATCCATTGCAGAAATTCATAAACAATTTGACCTCAATATACAAGATTATGAAAAGATTTTCTGTAACTCTGTTTTACAAGCCTTAAACTTAGACGTACATAAGTTTGGGTTTTTTTGTCTCCTTCCCTGGGGTTTATATTCAAGTGAAATAATTCAACAAAAACTTTGAAGATTAAAGGACTAATCTTCCAAAGGTTTGGAAATGGTTTTGTGATACTAGGTGGTTTTAGATAGCTGAGGGACCAAACTAATTTGAACTTCAGATAGGGGACATAAAAATAGGACTTATTCATTGCTAGTCAATTGTTTTCTTTTCCAGGACAGCAAAAAGGTAACTTTTTATATAACAGAAAATAGCACTGGCTGTGGTTTTCTGTTAATATTTCAGACAAACCTCTGAGTTTGCACCTAGAGGTTATTTAGTGGTTTTTTGTGTGACAGTGAGTCCTTAGCTCAGTTTGCAGTGGTACTGTCAGACTTAGATTAAGGTACAGAACAGCTAAACTAAAATTGAAGTGCTTTGAATATTGATTTAGAAGTCCATATTAACTATACTCATATGAAACAGCCTTGATGTCTATGTAAATATGTCTAGATGTCCTTGCTAAGTAAAAATAAATGCTAAATTCACTCTTAAGCCATTCTGATTTCTGTTAGAGGTCCTAGGGAATGGTTGATTTTTAAAAAAAAATGTTTTAGAGCCAAAGAAGTCAGTAGACAACTAGTGTGCTGTGCTTGTTCTTGATTATGTTTAACTTTGGGTTTTGCTAGTGTCATGTCATGCACAGAATTGATTGTTTGGTGAATAAGAAGGTGGTGTTGACTCACGCTGCCAATGGCAGAGCCTGCTTTTGATCAGAAGAATTATTTGGCTGTAAATCAGTTTCAAACACAACAAATTGTGAGAAGAATAAGAAAGAATTGTCTTTTCCTTATTTCAGTTACATATGACATCTTCATAGAATGGGGGACACTAATAAATACATGTGAAGAAAATAATTAGGAAACATTTGATGTTTAAAATCTGTCATCCAATACCATGAAAACATTTTGTTGCTTACAATGCTTACAATGCTTTCTGTACATGCTGTAGGTTCTGAGCTTCTGTTAGCTTATAAATAAATATACTAAGTAATGTACTAAATAATTCTAAGTTCATTCTGTGTCTCCTTAAGGTTTTTGAATAAGGTGAATGCAGATAAAAGCTATTCGATATTCTGTATACTGTTGCCAAATCTTGGTCTTGTAGTATTTTACAGTTGAATTTTTCCTCATTAAATACTTTGCCAGAACACACTGCTAGAACGGATTTATTTTATATTGATGTGGACTTGAGAGAAGGATTAGAATTGCATTACTGTGACTTTGTTTTATTAAATACCTATGTTTTCACTTAAATATCTTTCTATTTATTGTAGAACACAGGACAGTGATGTTTGGGATTTTCTTAAATTTCTGAGGAAAAGAGACCTACAGTCAACTTCTTTGCTTTTTTTCAAAACTTTAACAACACCTTACTATGTTACATTTCTTGAGTTTAGTGTGTGTGTATAGAGAGAAATAAACTGGAAATCCTGTCTCTGAGGATTGGAATTTAGTGTAGTTTTAGATGGAAAACAAAATATTTTAGCATGCATTTGCCAGTTAAGCTTTTAAAAGGACTTTCCATGGGGTGCAACTTCTGAAATAGTAGAGTAGTGAGCTTCTAAAGAGGTTTCCAGGAGATATACAGGCCACAGTTGACTTGCTTTGAGTTAATAAGCTGACAGAGTGACAAATCAGTATCTTGGCTTGATCAAGTACAGATTGGAGATAAGTTGTACTTAGTTTGAAATCACAGCATGGTTAAGGTTGGGAAAAACCTCCAAGATTGCCATGGGCAATCATTAACCTAACACTGCCTTGTTCACCCCTACTCCTTGTCCCTAAGTGCCCTATTTACACATCTTTTAAATACTTCCAGAGCTGGTGACTCAACCACTGCCCTGGGCAGCCTGTTCTAGTGCTTGGCCACCTTTTGATGAAGAATTATTTTTGCAATTTCCAATCTAAATCTCCCCTGGCACAACTTGAGACCATTTGTTCATGTCCTGTCACTTGTTACCTGTGAGAAGAGACCAACCCCCACCTGGCTGAAACCTTCTGTCTGGTAGCTGGAGAGAGCCATATGGTGTCCCCTGAGCCTCCTCTTCTCCAGGGAGAGCCATATGGTGTCCCCTGAGCTTCCTCTTCTCCAGGTGAAACACTCCCAGCTCCCTCAGCCACTCTATTCACCACCCCTCTCTGTGCCCAGCCATCCACCCAGTTATTTCACCCATCAAAGACTGCACCTGTCCAAGCCATGAGCAGCCAGGTTCTCCAGGAGAATGCTGTGGAAAATGGTGGGAAAAGTTATACTAAGGTCCAGGTAAACAACCACAGTCTTCCTCTCATCCACTAAGCAGGTCACCTTGTCATAGAAGAGATCAGGTTAGATCCTCCTTTCCCTTCTTATAGATGGGAGTTAAATTTGCTAATATCCAGTCACCTGAGACCTAATTAGCCAGCACTGCTGGAAAACAGTTGAAAGTGGTTTCATGAGCACTTTCACCAGCTTCCTCAGCACCTTTGGATGGATCTCATCCAGCCCCACAGACTTACTTGGCTGTGTCCAAGTGCCATAGCAGGTCACTGACCATTTTCATCTGGGTCATAGGGGTTTCACTCTGCTCCCTTTCCCTGTCTTCCAGCTGAGGTAGCTAGGTACCCTGAGGACAACTGGTCTTGCTTTTGAAGACTAAGGAAAGAAGGTATTGAGTACCTCAGCCTTTTCTTCATCTTTTGTCACTGCATTTTTCCCTGCATCCAACAAAGATGTGGATTTAGTCATCCTTTTGCTGCTGGTTTATTAATAAAATCATTTTTGTCCTGTCTTGTATGGCAGTAGCCAGCTTAAGTTCTAGTTGGGCTTTGGCCCTCCTAAATTTTTCTCTGCAGAACCTCATGCCATCCTTGTAGTCCTGAATGGCCTGTCCCTTCCAAAGTTGATAAACTCTTTTTTATCTCTGGGTTTCAACCAAAGCTTACTGTTCAGCCACACCAGTTGTATTCCCCGATGGCTCATCTTTCAGCATGTGGGCATGGCCTGCTCCTCTACCTTTAAGATTGCTCAAAGCACCTCCAGCCTTCCTGGACTCCTCTGCCCTTCAGGACTTCTTCCCCTGGAATCATCAACCAGTCTCCTGAACAGGCCAAAGCCTGTCCTCTGGAAGTCCAAAGTGGCAGTTCTGCTGACCCCACTCCTCTGAGAATTAAGAACTGTCATTTCATGCTTGTCAAGCCCAAGATGATCACTGGCCACCACACCATCCACCAGTCCTTCTCTGGTCCAGTGGGGAACCTTCCCTAGCTGTGGAACTGACACTCATCAGCTATGTCAGGAAGTTCTTTTCCTCATGCTCCAAGAACCTCCTGGACTGTTTTCTGCCCTGCTGTGCTGTATTTCCAGCAGGCACCTGCTGTGTTGAGGTGCCTCATGAGAACAAGGGCAGCAATTGTAAGACTTCTTCCAGCTGCTTGTAAGAATATTTCATCTGCCTCTTCATCCTGGTTGGGTGGTTGGTAACAGACTCCTACCCTAAGAGCTGCCTTGTTGGCCTTCCCCCTGATTCTTACCTGTGAGCACTCAACTCTCTCACAGAATCATGACGCTCTAGACAATCACTCCCTCCCTGACATACAGGGCTCCTCCACCTTCTCTCCTTGTCCCTTCTGAACAGTTTGTAGCCATCCATTGCAGCCCTACAGGCACGTGAGAAATGCTGGTTTTCAGTGAAGTCTTGTGGCCTGTGATGTGTTCTGCTTGTGGGTTCTCAAATTTTTCTCATGGGAAACTTTAATCAGTTTGGTCCACTGTTTTTCTCTTTTTGCCCCTATTTTCTTCCTGCACAAGTGCTTGCATATTTGATTAGCACTGATGTACAGTAGCCTTGTGAATTGATTCTGCAAAAGGTCTCCAGAAGCTGAGTTTAAAATCACTTTTGCTAAATCCATTTTAAAATGATTTGTACAGAAATTTAGCATTAATTACAGTATGATGAATAATAAAAATGAGATATTGATATTCCAGGATCAGATTAATTTTATTAATAGAAAATAAAAATTAGTTTCTGCTTTAGGACTTTTGGGAACACATTTTCCTTGTTAATGAGTGCTTAAAAAGTGTGTGATACAGCTATCTAACTTAATCGATATTGAAGGCACCTGTATTGATGAAAGTGTTAATATTTGAAGTTATCCTTAAAAATATATTAATGAACTGCCTTTAATGTTTATAAAGAAGCCTGACTTGCCCTTTGTTGGGGTTGAAAGAGCACTATTGGTTTAAGAATCACATTTTCTTTAAAAGGAGAAAAGACAGGAATTAATGTGCTTGAGTATTCCAATAACTTAAGAAAATTATATTTATTTTTGGAAACTATTCCATTTAAATTGACTGTGTGCCCTGAAGACTTTGCTTTACTTAAATCTTTTTTGTTTTACTATCTGCAAATAAGTGTTTGCTCTCTCTCTCTCTCTATATATATATATGTATATGTACACACATATGTCCCAGTGGTATGTGCACAGTTCAGCAAAGTTAGTAATTGGGTTTTTTTGGTTTTGTTTTGGGTTATGTTGTCCCAGCGGTATGTACACAGTTCAGCAAAGTTAGTAATTGGTTTTTTTGGGTTTTGTTTTGGGTTTCTTTGGTTTCTTGGGTGTTTTTTTTTTTTGGAATTGTAGCAAGCAGAAATTATGTAGTATAAATCCTTAGTACTCCCAGTGCATGCTTTTAGAAGTAAACTGCCTTTGTCATGGATTTGAAAGGGGCCAATCTAATCCTGTTAGAAAATGAACTAATCAGTAAAAGATTTTGACATGTTTTTACAAGGGCAAAGATACCGACCTGCTAGATTGCCTGAAGGACATGTTTTTACAAGGGTGAAGATACCGACCTGCTAGATTGCCTGAAAGAATTCTAGAGTGTGTTTAGGAAGGATTTACGAGGTTAATTTCATTATTGTGATGTGAACTGTATTAAAGACATGTTTTTAGTAAAATGGATGAATACTGAGTAACAAGAGTGCTCAAAAATAGTCATAAAACCCAATTTAAGTCACTTTTTGTTACTGCCATTCTACATGGTCTATGTAAAACACAGTCAGAAATGAAGTGATTCTCTTTCTAACATAGTTGAATATTTTTTCTTTAAAAATAAAATAGCTAACAAAGTTGTTGCGAAAACAGAACACCTTTGATTTTTAAATGGTCATTTTCTGGTAGCAGCTATGCTTAAATTGTTCAGGTTTCCTCATAGTGTAAAATACACTCTGATCTGATTACGGTGTCTAGTTTAGAAGTCTAAATATAAAATGAGAGTTGTTATTAGAAAAAAGGTATTTTTTTTTTAATTTAAACTTTCTGTCAACATTGAATCCAATGGCAAAATGTGTATTTAATCTGATTTAACTCTGTATGACTATGGAACAGAGAGAGTTAGAAAAGCTGATGAAGCTGTCCATTCACATAAATTTTTTTCTCAAAGTCTCTATGGAAAATTACAGTTATCATCTGAAACTTTTAATTGCTAAATGCATTTTTTTAATTACTATTGAGCATAACCATTAATACTGGTTATTGTTCAGATATTCAAGTTTTTTCTTGCTGACTTCATTGGGGAATTTTGCTGACTGAAGACTATGTAATTGCCCAGTAATTAACGTAGTTAAAAGATATCACTCTACATGTAGTTTACAACCTGAATGTTCTGCAGGTTTTCCTGGTGTTGCCAGAAGCAATTCTTTTGCATAGTAATTTCTGGATAAATTTCAGTAGTTCTCTTTAAAAAGTGCTGATTTCAAAAGCCATTGAGCTCTGTGAATATATAAGGTATTGTTACCTGAAATAATTCCATGAATTCTCAAGTACATTATATCCAAGTTCACTATGTGCATATATAAATAAGTGTCACTACAATTGGTTATTGTGTTGTTCTTGCACATGTATTTTACGTGCATGGTAGTTATGTATTTTAGGATGGGCATCTTGTCTTGGAGGATCTACAAAACTGTGATTAAAAATAAATTACATGGGAGAAGAAACGATGTATGTTAGACTGTGGAGGTGTGGAGCATTTTGAATTTGGCACACTCTGTGCTGAGTGGAATCCTGTTGGCATGTGTTGGCTACCTTCATCAACTTTGTTCATGCAATTTGTTCTGCCTCTTAGCTGTGAGGCAGTGTATGTTTTCTGGATTATCTGGGTTCTGTGTGTGTGTGCTGGTAGTGTAATATGGGGATGGATATCCTTACTCATCGAAAAACCACTTTGCCATCAATGCCATCATTGCTGCAGGGAGCAGTGCTGTAGGAGGCAGCAGCACTTTGAAGGTGATGGATGTCTGCCTAATGACATAGCAGAACATGTTCGTTGGGGTTTTTTTCCCTGTTTCTGGAAGGATCTGCTTGCTAAGCAATGATGATATTTAACCTGATAATAGAATTGAGGAGAAGTTGTGCGGAGCTTGGAAATAAAACTCCAAACTTGGGTTTGTGCTTCTAGAGTATCCCTGTTGGGCTCCCTGCCTGGCTTTATAGGCTGCCTGGGGAAGAAGACAAAATTGAAGGGATTATTGGATGGGTATTTCAACTTAGTGTAATTAGTATCACATCCTGTTTCGTGTAATAGAATTGCTGGTTTTTTGGTGGGGGGTACCTATGGTCATCTGTCACTTTTTCTAACCTAAAGTTAGAATAATATACTGTAAACTCCTACATTTTGCAGTTTTTACAAACTGTCTACACACAAGGTAAAGGAAAAGAATATCCTTTTCATAATATTTAACTGTCAGGTCTACTGAGCATTCTTTATATTTGGGCCTTTACTATTTTAGTTTTAATTAAGGGAAAAAAGCCTCATTTTAACTATGTAACAAGGTAATCTCCTGAATTTTTAAGCTTTTTTCTTTTTCCCCTTACATGAAAGATTCTTTTTCCGGTGAAGTAGTGTTGGTTTTTAGAATCAGTGATTCACTCAGCACCAGATTTTCCTAGGCAGTGCATCATGCCAAACCCCTGGTATTATCCTGGGTTTTATTTTGTTTAGTTGGGGTTTTTAATTATTTTTTTTTCCTATAAAGGATATATTCCTTCCTAATCTGTAAGGTCTTGAGCACTCTTTTAATAACATCAATTATTTGTACAAGTTACCACACATCCATACGAGCCTGTGTGCAAAGACTTATGGTTTTGTTTGACATGTTGTTATAATAAATTGTGTTGCTATGATGCTCTTTCTGTTACTAAGATTGTGTTAAACCTTCTATTTTCACATACCTGTTCTGTGACAAAGTTCCCTTGAGGCAGAACTTGGTGGCTTTTACCCTTGGAAAGCTTCTCCATTGTACAGAGACCTCTTTTTAAAGTTCTGTTAAAACACAGTACTGTGATTTGCAAATAAACAGAATTGATTGTATTTAGTAACATTGGATGTTAACAGAAAAAAAATGGAGAAGCAAAAGTCTTTTAGTTGTTACTCTGAGTTCTTGAAGCTTGGTAATATTTTCAGTGGGAATGCATTTCAAATACCTGTGACTCTTCTAATTTACTTTTAAACCCTCCATTTTTTAAGTTTATCAACCATGAACTATAGGAGAAAGGTCACTGTTTGTCCTAGCATTCACATTTTTTATCAAACATGAACTACAGAAGAAAGGTCACTGTTTGTCCTAGCATTCCCAAACCCTTAACAGTAGGTGTTTCTGTACCATGTATTTTTTGCTTCTAAGTAAAAAGATTGTGTTACCTGAGTACATACCTTTCAAAAATGAAGCTTTTCTTTTGAGAAAAAAACCTCAACTGTTATTTGTAGATGCCTTACCATATTCACAGTCAAGTTGTGCCATTTAATGATTCTTAGGGAAAGTTTTGGATGAATTAATGGCATAGCAAAGTATTTTATTACTTCCAAAGAAAAAAGATCCACGTGCAGTTTTTGTTTGAATTGTATCATCTTTGTCAGAGATCTGGATTGACTTGGTCAATGGGCTGAGGACAACTGCATGAGGTTCAGTAAATCTCAGTGCTGGTCCTGCACTTGGGACACAAGAACCCTATGCAGCTCCAGGCTTGGGGGGAGTGCTGGGAGAGTTGTTTGG
>NW_008676397.1:0-1783 GCF_000695815.1 Acanthisitta chloris
TGGGGACTATTACATGTCTCCACTGTTGTCCTTCCCCCTCAGCCGCCTGGAGAAGGCATCACAGCTGTGTAGCCCAAACCTTCTGAGCAGGTACTTCTCAGTGCACAGCTCTTCAGGCAGTGACATACTTGCAGCACTCACCATCTCAGTAATTCTGTTCCAGGGAGCAGTGTTGACTTACTGCACACCCACATGGCCTTCTTGAGCACAGACTAAACTGGATTCAGCAAGACTGAGACAACACTCCGAGTCTAGGAACTCGACTGCAGAGCAGTACTGGTACTCCAGACACAGCCACTGTTACTAGCCAGAACGTTTTGAGTATCACAACAGGCAAGGAGGGTTAACAGTCTACTCCTCTAGTTTCAAGTAATTCCATTATAGCAGATGAAATCCATACACACAGTGTCATCTTGCAGACAGTGAACTACCACAGAAGCCATGACGCTACAAATACATAAAGACTAGAAGTACTCAGCAGCAGTCACTCCTCCACTCAGAGAAACTACCGAGTTCAACACGTTTCTAACTTTAGGCAAACATGAATGCATGAGGAAGTGTTAATCAAAACCTAAGAGCATCGCTAGACAAACACTGCCAGGATCACCCAAGGCTGCACAATACTGGCTACCAACCTTGCACGTGTCTGGATGCAGAGAAGATTTTTGATTAAGGAGCTGAAGAAGAAAGAAAACCAGCCTTAAGTTCAAAGGTCTTCACACAGATACTAGCAGTACCTCCCGTTTATGACTAAGAATGGCAAAGATCAGGTTTTCAGACTTTCCTGAATGCACTTAAGATGGAGTGACTTGAGGCTACAGACAGTGCCTTGACAACTACTTGTTCCCTAAGTGGTGATTACAGGAAGAAGTATCACAATGGGATGTGCAGCTGGATTTAGGAACAGGGAGGAAACATTCACACCAGGAATTCTGAGTCCCAGGCACCAGCCTTCTGCTTTGATTGAGGAAGAACAGGCATGCTGAGATTTCCAGCATTCTTCTAAGAGCACCTGGTTGAAATGGTCAGAAATGGGTAATTTTTCTGCCACTTTACTCATCCTCATTGAAGGAAGAAAACTTTAGAATCTGATGGGGCATTAGAGTTCAAAGTGAATTGTGAGAAGACACACTGTGTATAGTAAGAGTGAATTATTCTCAGCTCCTCTGCTGATGACAAACAAAAAGCCTTTGTAGGCTGTAATCAAGATCAGAGAGAACTTCAGTGAACTATGTCTCACAAAAAAAAAAAAACTTTGCTAGAAAGGAGAAATGTTGATGTATAAGAAATCCCCAAAAGTAAGAAACAAAACCCCAAAAAAAGCAGGAATTGAAGACTGGCAAATTGTTCGTCTGCTTCCTCAAGAGGATGCTCAAGTATGAAGGGCACTTTTTGGTTTGGTTTTCTGGGTTTTTTTTAAACCTTCAAAGTGAAACCTTCAACAGTAAAAAAACCCCACCCCAAAATAGTAATCAACAGCAGCAAAACTTTTAAAAACATACGAGCAGAGCAATCCACCACAAAATGCAAGACACACATACTCTGGAAAGAAACTTTCTGGCTTCAACCCAGTTTATTGATCATGCATTCTTGGTTTGGCTTAGGAAACTTCCAACAAAACTGAGACTTCTCTTCTGTCCCAAGCTGTTACCAAGATGTCGCAATCCCGTTGATTTACAGCCTGGCCTCCACTGACAGTGCTGCTTCTGAGCAGAGATTCGTTTTTATGCCACTTCGGAAGGAGCTTTGCATTAATTTCTGCAAGTGTTTCACCCACTCTGAA
>NW_008676398.1:0-504 GCF_000695815.1 Acanthisitta chloris
CTTCAGCTCGTGTCTGGATGCTTGTTTATGGTTGTACTCGTAAGAACATCCATTCTAGTACATTGAACATGTCCACTTGCTCTTTGCATTTGGCAGTGGCATCAGATGGAAGAGGAGAGCAAGCTTGCCCGTTTGTGTTTTGCCACTGACAAATGACTGCATAGGGTGATGTTTTCCATTACAGACAATTAAAGAAATTGGTAGGGGAATAATGCGGCGAGAAGACCACGAAGATTGCAGTTTCTGGGCAATGCGATGTAACACTGCCTGTTGGTCTGCGGTCAGGGTTATTTTTGCAGCGGGATGTGTACCTCGGAGCAATTCTGTTAAAGGAGCAATATCAGTATTAGAGATACCAACACAATTACGAACCCATTGAATGTCCCCGAGTATGGTTTGAATATCATGCAGTGTGTGTAACTGAGTGGCGAGTTTCATTTTCTGTGGTTGAATCTTGGACTCCGTGATGGTCCAGCCAAGATATTTCCACGGAGCCGTACGCTG
>NW_008676398.1:573-809 GCF_000695815.1 Acanthisitta chloris
GGGATCCTGTTGGCAACAAAGAATATCATCCATATAATGATAAACGATAGTGTTTGACCATTGTTCACGAAGTGGTTGTAATGCCCAGGCTACATATAGCTGACACAGAGCTGGTGAATTTTTCATGCCCTGGGGCAATACGACCCATTCGTATCGGTCGGCGGGTGTGGCTTTATTAAGCGCTGGAACAGAAAAAGCAAAACCCTGCATATCTTGTGGATGCAGTGGTATGGTGA
>NW_008676399.1:0-20285 GCF_000695815.1 Acanthisitta chloris
TATATATATACTGAATTTTGAAGTAATGTGTACATGGATTTTTTTTCCCAGCTGATCAGCCCTGCTAAGCACATGAAATTCAAAGGATTGTGTCCAGCTAGGACTTTCAAATCGAACAGAAAAACATGTGAGTGTGCCTTCCACACTTTCAAAAACTGCCTGTAATCAAAATCTAATTAGTATTCTATTTTACTAGTGGGAAAACTGAGAGAAATGCACACAGACATGCCTGGTGTTAGATATTAAGCCAAAAGATGTCTCCAGAAACCAAACGTTCATCTTTTGCCTCTATTTTTTTTTTTTTTTTTTTTTTTGTTTTTTTTTTTTTTTTTTTTTTTGCTTTTTCATAAACTTGAAATATAGACATGGCTAAATCAAAACCACTTACCTTTTTCACATCATTACAGGATGGCTCAGATTAAACAAGAGCTCTGTACAGCTTCTCAAACCTCAGCTATGTTTTCAAACCACCAGGGAGGGCTAGTTCTTCCTGCTCACACAATTATCAAATTGTTGCCAATCTGAGCGTTCCCCTGTATCAATCTCATTATTATTAAGCAGTTTAAATCACCTATGGATCTCATTACCATCACTTTGAAAAAGGTCACGAGGTGACAGCTGCAATTTACTTAAAATTTATCATTAAAATAACCTTTTTTTTTTTTTTTTTTTTTTTTTGTCCAGGGTGATTTAGGCTGTTTTAGCATCTTTCTGATGTTAAAAACCACAAGTTTGACACCCTTAGAAAATCTGTTTGGGTGTTGTTTGTTTGTTGTGGGGTTTGTTTGCTTTGGAAGTAACAGGGACATCATCATCCATCCTTTGTTTTCCTGCTGGAACTCCAGAGGTTATTGGGTGGTTCACATTGGAAAAAAAGCTAGGTCAAATCACTAAAGATGAAGTCCTTGTTGAAAAGTTAATTAGTCACTGAAAATGCATGAGCATTAAGGAAAAAAAAAAAAAAAAAAAAAAAAGGAAAAGGCCCTTTTAGCAGGCCTTTCTCTTAGCAGGCGCCCTCCTTGTTGAAAAGTTAATTAGTCACTGAAAATGCATGAGCATTAAGGAAAAAAAAAAAAGAAAAGGAAAAGGCCCTTTTAGCAGGACTTTCTCTTAGCAGCTGCTCAGTTCTCATCATTTCATCTTTTTAAAGGTATCTCTCAATTTTCCAGCTCTAATAATAGGCTTAAATAGAAAAGAAACTGCTTTTCAATCAGGAGAAAAAGTATAAAAATTGCTTTATTCATTTTTTTTTTTTCTTTTTCAGAAAGAAAAAAAAAGGCTGCCAGAACTTGTTTATAAATGACAAGTAAACACAAAAGAGAACAATCCTTGCTGGTCGTCTCCCACTCACTTTTAAGTGGATCACTCTGCAAAATATTCTGCAGTTGGGTTGATATTTTTAGAGGGAAACATTTTGCTCAGTAATGTGGAAATAAAATAACTGCAATCACTTCCTTCCTCCGAGAAAATGACACATAAAATTTTATATTTAAAATTCAATTGAGAAAGAAACTGGATTTTTTTTTTTTTCACCCAAAGCCTTGTAGCTGTGTGTTCTATTTTGGTCTTTTTTTCTGGTCTGTGCAGGCTAATGCTGCATTTTGGATAGGAACTGGATAGAAGATGCTGCAGAAAACAGCAGCTACAAGTAGTGGCAGAGACTTAGCAGACAAATATGCAAGGGCAGAACACACAACATGAACAGAACAACCCAAGTTCAGAATGGGATTGCTCTGCCTATATACCCCTAAATATTTTCATTCCTGTCTCTCATTAATTCCTCTTACTCCTGAAACGGTATCAAGTGTGATTTCTTTTTTCAAATAACCTATGAGATTGAGATTTTTAGGCACAAATCTATATTTTAGCTGAGCAAATCAGTCATAAAAACACAAAACTGATCCCCATCACCGTTTGCAATTGTTGCCACTTAGAACAGTATTTAAGGACCATTTTGCACATCTTCATTTGTTGTAAGGAAAGGGAAGGTGCACATTTTTAAGCATATCCCAGCTGATATTGCCATACAGCTTTGCAGCAGGTTCTTTTTACCTGAAATTGCAAAGTCTGAGCTCAGTATTTACATCCCACAACGACTCAACATGTTCTTGCCCCAAGCCAAGCCTGAAACACTTCTGACCCAAACACCAAGTCTACAAATACTTCTGTGAAACAATGGATTTGTGTTTCAGAAATAAATTATGACACGTCACTGCAGACACAAACATTTCATTACCAAACCCTTTGTACCTCTGCCCATTTATCCTTCCTCGTACAACTCTGCACAACAGCTCGTAAATGTAGGTTTTGTACTACAAACAGCCAGAAATACACCACACACACACTCTGCATGGATGGGTATTAATATTTGCAATAGAAATCCCATCTTTCTCTCTTCCAAAGGCATCCTTTGTAGCTTTCTTGCCTTTTAAATGCAGCTATTCTTGAGCACAGTTTGGCTTTGAAATACGCCAGGATAATGCATTATTGAAGTCCTGTACTGAGACTGTACATAATATCAGTCACGTCCCACAAATTTCCATTTGACTTGGTTCTTTTTCCTAATTATTCCTCACTTCTATCACGGTCCTGTCCTCAAGAGCTCTCTGGTTATGCCACTAAAATTAACCACAAACTACAGGTTATGCCTCCGAGGGACTTGGCATCAAGAGAAACTGAAGGGAAAGGAAGAAAGAAAAATAAAATGCTTATTTTCTTTATCATTTATATGAATAATATATGAAGCAGGTTGCAAAATTAAGCATCACTAGACAGATGAACTAGATTGGGGGAAAAGTTTCTAGTTTGTCCAGATGTATCAGAAACGTTTGGTTCGTTTCTTCATACACTAATTTCAAAAGCTGCTGGGAAACACATCTCAAGGCTTTAAAACCTGACTGAAAACTTCTGGCATAAATTGGAGTGGTTTGGTTCAAGAAAGAGTTAAGTCTAACAAGCAGGAAAAAAAAAGAAATTAACTAAAGTAAGGCCCTTGTGATACAATGACACTTGCTCTATGCTCTTACAGAGAAAAACACGATGATAAAACACCACAAAGAGGAGTGTTATGAATTTTATTAATGACTAGAAGACAGTGTGCAAAACATCAAAGGTCTGTGGAAAAGATTAATGACCCCGTGTGAGACTGTTTAATTACCTCCAGCTAATTAGATTCTTGACCAAATTTTTAATATCTGCATTCCTTCTAAAGCCTAATTGAGATTCCACATTATTTATCAATCTTTCAAAAAGCCCTTAGTGTGCTGCTTTTTTTAGGGTTTTTTTTTTTTTTCTTCCCTTTGCACTTTGACTCCATTTATGGTCAATTATTAAATAAATAGCAAAGTAACTGTTCTCTCCAAACTGTATATGTGGAACACTTTATGCCTGTTTATTTTGACTAGGAGACTATCATTGGCATCTTTTATCCATAATGAAGCACTCGAAGTAATAAACTGACTGACTTCACTGTAAACAAGAGCGATAATATTTTTGTTATCTGGGCTGTGCTCAGGAACTCCTCATGTGGTTTCTGTAAATTAGCCTTTGCTATTGTCAGTTAATCCTTATTTCAGTTTACCTTGGTCCAGGCCCAGGGTCTGGGCTGAGTGTTATCACGCGAAGCGAAGGAGACAGACCTCACCGGTGGATTATTTCCCCTCCTTCATTTCCAAGTAGTTTACTGCTAGAAAACACCACTGTTAAATGACTTGGCTTTATGGAAGGAAATGGATGGCAGAAGGCAAGGGATACATGCAATAAGGACTTATTTTTATACCCCTTTGGAGCTTTCTCTATCCCAAATCAGGGATGAAAAGAGCCATCAGTGTGTACAGCACAGAGAATCATAGAATCAACCAGGTTGGAAAAGACCTCCAAGATCATCAAGTCCAACCCTACTGTGGTCACTAGCCCATGGCACTAAGTGCCACATCCAGTCTCAGCTTGAAAACCTCCAGGGATGGGGAATCCACCACCTCCCTGGGCAGCACATTCCAATGCCTGAGCACTCTCTCTCTGGAAAAAATATCTTCCTAAGATCCAACCTACCCCTCCCCTGGCAGAGCTTGAGTCTGTGCCCTCTTGTCCTGCTGCTGGTTGCCTGGGAGAAGAGACCAACCCCCTCCTGACTCCAACCTCCTGTCAGGGAGTTGCAGAGGGTGAGAAGGTCTCCCCTGAGCCTCCTCTTCTCCAGGCTCAACACCCCCAGCTCCCTCAGCCTCTCCTCATGCCACTTGTGCTCCAGTCCCTTCACCAGCCTCGTTGCTCTGCTCTGGACCTGCTCCAGCCCCTCAATGTCCCTCCTGAGCTGAGGGCCCAGAACTGAGCACAGTACTCAAGGTGTGGCCTCACCAGCGCCGAGTCCAGGGGAAAGGACTGAATTTATCTTAGCATTGTCCACATAAGTTTTCCCATTTCATTTCAGTGTAGGAGATGGGGAAAAGTCAGTCATTTCAAAGTCTGTGATGAGGAACACATCTTTGGTGTAAAGTTGGATAAACAAGACACTTCCCACTTCAGAGCAGGCAGAGAACTTCTGACCTCTTTGGTTTTTGTGATTAAACACAAAGTGAATATCCTTGCAAAACCTGTTTGCCACTTTTAATATAAATTAGAAAAATGAAATCTGCCCATGCAAAATCATTATCCTTACAAAACGAAACACATTGGGAAAATTTCTTTGTCACTTCATATAGATTTTTTTTCCAAATTAACCACTAGAATTTAGCTCATAAAATCACACCACATATGTGGGAATATATAGGGGATAGCTTAAAAAAAGAGACCTAAACAAATATATTCTCTATTAAATTTTAATAGGTTTTATGCTATTTGAAGAAAATTGATGGCTGTATCCCTGGTAAAACACACAGGATTTTTTACTCCTGTTAAAATACACAGGATTTTTTTTTTTCTCTGAGGAAGACATGAGTGTCTGTTTGCACAGACAGACACTGACAAACTCTACCCCAGGATGATGTATGTAACTGTAATAAATGCAGAGGGGACAAGGCTTTGAGGGAGGGATCACATTTTTCATCATCATGTTTGCAACAAGCCTTAGCCAATGGGATAAAATCATCTCTGCAGTGCCAGGAAAACACATCATTTAATAATATGAAAAGTATATGTCAAAAGAGCCAACAATGTAAATCAATACAAAAGTATAATGAACCAGGCATTAAAGAGACACATAATACATTAGGCTTAATTTCTTGAGAGTGACAAAAAGATCTGGTTGCTAAATCACTCACAAGAATTCTGCAGCAATCAACTTATTTGGTTACAAGTAGTCAAAAGTACTTGATCTTTCTGATGCAATAATAAGCTTAAAGTGCCTAAAATCTTTGTATCCAAGTATTTATTCTCTGCTCCAGTTGGTGCAGGAGTATTTCAAATCCATTAAAGGTTTTAGTCTTTGAGTTATGGAAAGGAACAATATTATTTGTATCATATCAGTGCACCATAATTGAGGGTAAAGAAAGAATTAAGTAAACTGTGCCTGTTTACCAGAGCACCAACATTTCACCAAACTGAGGATATATTTGATGTTTTCCCATGGAAAAAGAACTGAGATTTCCTGTCTCACTCCTCAGACTACTCTTATTCTTCCAGCAGGTTCAGTGATTTCTCCCTCACAAACTACATCTATCTGTCTGGGAGAGTGTCTCTGTGCTTTTTATGGCTGATGGACAATGCCAGCCCCACATGCATGACAGGGGAAGGATGCTCCTGGGTTTCTAGGAGGATCATATTGGGTATTGGTACTGGAATAACTGAGTTGGACAGACTAGGTGGTAATGGGATTAATTCAAGTGGCAATTGAGGACCTGTTTAATCAAATGCTGCATGGCTGTGCTTTAGATCAAACCTTTGAGTCTGGGGTTAGAGCCTGTGTCACAGCCCAGGGAGACTCTCCTTTAGCCCACATGGGCATCCTCTGCCCTGCCCAGCACCAGGTAACCTCCAACCTCAGAGATTTCCCTTCTCCCACCTGCCACAACACAAAGACCTCCAGGGAAGGTTCACACATATCACACCACACTCTGCCAAACTGAGCAATTCTGCATAGAATCACAGACTCAATCAGATTGGAAAAGTCCTCTAAGAACATCAAGTCCAACCATTCCCCCAGCACTGCCAAGGCCACCACTAACCCAAGTGCCACATCCACACAGTTTTTGATATTCCAGTACTGCATTTCTTTGCAACTGTATGGATGCTGAGGATGGTCAATTACTAATTCAAACAAATGAACAAAAAAAGAAATCCATAGCAATAAACCAAAGCAAACCAAAAGGTTAGACTTGATCTGGTACTAAGAACATCTGTGCTAAGGAAAAAAAAAAACCTGGACAGTTGTTCAGCATCCAGAAAACATAGTGTGAGGCTAAGGGGAGGGCACGAGGCAGCACAAGCATTCACTTACTTTAAAAGAGAATTTATTAGCCTGGTCTTGCCCCTGTGGCCTTTGAGAGACTCAATAATGAGCTTGTCTCCTTCTGCATCACCCTGTTCTTCCACCTAGGAAGGATGGGCAGGGGCTGGTGGATATCTCCTCTGTGCTGATCAATAACCTGTGTCCCCCTGGGACAGGAGGACACATGGGCAAGAGCAGAATCCCTCCATTTTCACTCATATTTATTCTCTGAGAATCTTTATTCCATCTCATGTGGGGTATTTAAAATAGCAGAAGAAAGGAAGTTGAATCAATATACTGAAAGAACAGAGTAAGACAAATCTTATTGTTTGAATTTTTGGTTTGCTGCATTTGAAATAATCTGCTTTGCCCTAATCTGCTGAATTAGTGTTTGCCTTTATCCCAATATGTTCTTGCATATCTGCAACTCTTTCATCATTTTACATCTCTCTACACTGAGCCTGCCCAAACCCAACATCACTTCTAACTTAAAGTGCTCCTAAAAATTTGAAGTGCTCTATTAATTTTAAATTGCTCTACATCATGTCTGCTTAGAATCCCAACTGCTTTTTCACACACAAAATATTAAACTATAAAACTCACATCTGCAACATAACAGCTACTCAGGTTTGTTTTTTTATTATTATTATTATTTCAAACATCAACTCTGTCTCTTTCTCCTGAAAAGAAAAGAATGGCAGAAGAAAAGAATAGAGCAACTCCTCACATGTTTTATTGTGAACCTCCCTCTATTGAAAACCTTTTAGGTATGTCACAGGACTAGATATATTTTATGTCTACCAATTGGTAGCACATAGTCCAACCCATTAACCCACTGACCCCTACAAATTATGATTTCCTAGCAAGAGCAGTATCACTGCAAGACTGACACCTCACCAAACACTCTCTGAGAGTTAACAATACTCCCCAGGATTTTTCCAAGACAACTCCTGATCTGAGACTTCTGTTCTTTTGGAAACCAAATGAAAATGTTTGCAAAGCCTTTGGTGATTTTAGAAATCTGACTTGAGGCTCAGCAAGGAGAAGAAAGAGCATCATTTCCAGCTGAGCCCTCGTCACGTTATCTATGGAAGAACAAAGCTCTGGTGCACCAGCAGCTCAGCCTTCCCCACCGTGGACCTTTGCCAGGGAAAACCTTTGCTGTGGCTCATCCCCCACGGTGAGGTCACCCAGAGATGTTTCTCTGCTTCCCTTTACTCACATCAGTTTTCCACGGGGCAATACACTCACCTGACCCTTAGAGGTCTATGCAATCCAGTCCTGGCTATCTCCTACCACCTCTGTGTTCTCTTTGATGTTTTGAAATGGATGTTGTTAAAAGGAACTTGTTGAGTGAGAGACAAAAAATTCTACTGAGTGGAAAGATAGGGCTGACTCAATATAGCAGTGTACTTGATTCAATATGCTTTGGTGGCCAGGCTGGTTTTTAAGGAAGGATTTTCAAACTGAAGGTCTATAGTTTCTTCCACCTGCATAGCAACTCCAGCACTAACACATGGATTCACTGTCAAAGTCATTTTCCTCATGTCACTGTATCTGAAGTGCACTATATTCATCTATCAAAGGGTCACTGCTCCTTTAGTGAGTGACCATAAATACACACAAATACAAAAACACATGCTCTGAATGTCCCATGTATCAACTCCTACAGATCCACATATATTTGCTACTTGGCCATGCAGATATAAAACCATCTGAGTGATGTGACAAAGCAGTAACCCTTCCTGGCCATTGTGCTCCATCATGGGAGTAACTTGGGAGGTGCTGATTATTTACACACAGTTGAGCACAATAAGCTGCTGCTGGGACAGTTTCTAAGCAAAAAAAAAAAATCACACAAAGTTTCTTGACTTAAATTACAGCTGGATGTCTACACACACACTGCTCTGCAGAGCATCTCCCTAGGACTGGAGCAGCTGGAATTTGGTGCAGAGGGGCAGGGCACTTGTCATCCAAGATTAGATGGTTCATTCCCAGCTAACAGAAGAATCACCACCCTGCCTTGACCAGGTTCCTGCTCCTTTTCTCATCCAGTTCTCTCATCTTCTTCTTTTCCACAGCTTGGAGCTGAGCTAATCCCAATGTGCACCTCTCTAGGAGAGCTGTCAGAGTTACTGCCACAAACAAGACTCCTCCCTCAGAAAAGGATGTGATTCTTTCTTTGATGATACCTTTTATCCATTTAAACAATTCCCTTTTACATTATCACAATGCAACTTGTCTTATTGAGTGCTGAATCCTATGCTACATGTGCATCCATATAAATTCCTGGTGGGGTTTCTGCTCCTGAAGTCTTGTTTAATGCTCATTTTTCCTGTGTGTGAGCACTATGAGGTGAAACTTTCTCAGCCTTTAACCAGACATACTGATGTAAGGGTAGCTCAATGTTTGTTTGCTCTACTTAAAAGACAATTTCTATGACAAAGGCATTGATGGCTTTGTCTCAAATCAGATTAGCAATTCATTATTCACTGGATCACAACTTCTTACTGAGGTAGAGGCAGCAGCTTTATTTATGCAATGTAACAACTCACAATAGAGGAGAGAGACTTTCTACAAGGGCATGTAGTGGTAGGACAAGGGGAAATGGTTTTATACTGACAGAGAAGAGGTTTAGATTAGATATTAGGAGTAAATTCCTCCCTGGGAGGTGCTGAGACACTGGCACAGGTTGCCCAGAGCAGCTGTGGCTGCTCCATCCCTGGGAGTGTTCCAGGCCAGGTTGGATGGGGTTGGAGCATCCTGGGCTGGGGGGGGGGATCCCATGGCAGGGGGGGAATGGGATAATATTTAAGGTCTTTCCAACCCAAACCATTCTGTGATTTTAACAAATATGAAGTGTTAGACCAGAAATGCTGCAGCAAATCAATAGCACCAAAACTAGAAGGTGATCTCAGCTTTCCCTCTGGGAATTACATCTGACCCATCTAAGGAGGAACCAGCCACAGCCATTCATGAAACCTGCAATGCAGAGCTCCCTCCTGCAGGACAAAGAAATGCTCCTAACAGTGAGTGTGATTCAAACATCAAGTGTTACTTTAGAGCCATATTGAATATTTCTTCTTCCTTTCTTCTCAAGGAAGTTGTGTGGAAATTATGTTGTAGGAACCTTAAGGAAAGTAATCCTTTGCTAGAAAAAGCAGTGTGATGTTTCTGTGAATCCATCTTAGCTATAAAACCTCCATCAGTATTGGAATTTCTCTACTCTGAAGCTCTCTATCAGGAAGAGCTGAACTCACATTTCTCCTTTACCTGACTGCAAGACATTTAAATTAAGTGGCTACAGCTGCCCTAACAAACCACTCAGCCCTAGACCACCCCTTAGGAAAACCTTCTGCTACTTGAATATTCTCAGTCAGAGCTCAAGAAAGGCAAAAGTTACCTGCAAAAACCATTGGTTCAATAAAATATTTGCTGGATGTAAAAACCTGTGGTGATACTGGGTTTTGTTAAGCACTTTCCTAATAAATCAGCCTTCGTAGTAACTCAGATGTGACACAAATAGTACAGCAGATAATTACAGTGCCCTTTTGCTCACCTCAAATTTAAACAAAGGTTAAGCTGCCCTTTAGAAAAGTAAATATTTCCTGTAGTCAAATAAGTGGAGACACCTTTAGAAACAAGGATGTACTGCCAAACTAAACTAAATTGAATAAGGTTCTAATGGAATAACTTCAGGATACAAAGGATGCTGAGCAGAAGCAGCAGCCAAACATCAGGAACATGGAATCAGGAACAGCTCCTTACCTTACAGAATTCCCAGGCTGATCTCCATATGTTTTCCAAGAACTGTTGCTTGAAATTTCTGTCCAGTCATAGCAGATAGGAAAGAGAAATATTAAAAATAAGAAAGTGTATAATCTCTTTGCCCCTTTAAGTCTAGTAAACAATTTATATCCAATTTCATACAACAGAATGAATCCACAGACCCTTAAGTAATTAAGAAATAGACACTGAGGCTTCAAAAATAAACTTCAGGGGAAAATCTCACATAGTGGCCAGGAAATGGATTGTAGGTTTTATTTAGTTCTCATACTCCAAGGTTTAGCTGTTAGCTAGATAAGAGCCAGGTGTGTTTTACACATGTAATTTGTTTAGTCTGAAGCTCATTCAAGCAGCACATTCCAACTGCAAGTCTGCACCCAACCTTTAAAATCTAAATCTGGGATGAATGGGTGTCAGATAGAACGAGGGCCTCGAAATGAGAAGGATCACCTTGGCAGGAGGAAACTGTCAGTTCTTTCTGATGTGCTTGGTTTGGGGTCAGGCATTGCTCTGTTTCCTCTCTTTAGATGACCAGCAAAAAGTCAGTGTTGTCCAGCACAGCCTCTCATCCCAAAGGCAAAAGGAAAAACTACACTGGAGTTATATTACAAGGATTTAGGGTCAAATAGCATCTCTTTGCTGACCTGACCAGTGAAGAGATGAGAAATGCCTAAAGATGTCTGGTTTTCTATCCTGAGACAAGCAAGCCATGAGTCCTGGATGGGTAAGGGTGTTTGTGTGGGGAGTTAGTGGCCACAGATTGCTCTACCAGGAGGAGACTCTGTCACCTCCAGGGATGCACAGGGATGAAGGTCCATGGCTGCAGCCAGACACCACACTGGCAGGGGTAGGTAGAGGCTCTATAAAGCAGGCAGAGATATTAAAAGCTTTGACTCAATATTTGGGTATAAATTCAAGAAGAAAATTTAGATGAGATATTAGGCAGAAGTTTTTTCCTGCCAGGATGCTGAGACACTGTGCCAGGTTGCCCAGGGAGGCTGTGGCTGCCCCAACCCTGGCAGTGTTCATTCCAGGTTGGATGAGCCTTGAGCATCCTGCTCTGGTGGGAGGTGTCCCTGCCCAGGGCAGGGCTTGGGGCTGGATCATCTCTGAACTCCATTCCAACCCCTTCACATTCTATGATTCTATAACCTTCAACCACATCTGACAATAAGAAAATTGCAATATATTTGGTCAAGAATCACTTAATACATGAGAAACAGTGGGGTCACTCGTGGCAGTAACATTGATAATGTTCCAAGTCAGGGTAAACCACAGGAAAAGAGACATAATATCCATCGCTACCATTCCAGTGTTGACTTACCTAACTTTCAGGCTCTGACTGAGACTCCAAATCCTATTGGTGTAAGCAGCATTCAACTTGAACTGTACTTCCATTTTGACAAGTATTAATCATGCCCTTCTCTGTTTGATCTACTAAAAAAAAAAAGTGAGTCAATGAATTTACACCCTGTTACTTATTCATGAACAAGTTGTGCCCCTGAATTTTAACATGCTATGCCTTAAACTATTAGCTGTATATCTGCTTTATGTGATGTTCCTACATAAGCTGGCAGTCCATCAATTTAGTGTCCATACATTTCTTTGAAAGCTATATTATAATTAGAGCTTAGGTTAATACTGTTTGGTAACCATAAAACAGACGTAAAATAATTATAACTCATTTAGTGAAATTAGAAAAAGAGCAATTATTAGACTCCCATTGTGAGGCTTTGCTGTGAGGGACAGATAATCTATCTGCAAGATGTACTTTAAGAACACCATTTTGAAAGAAATAAAGTAGATAAATTACTGTTTTGTTTGGGTTGAAGAAAACTTAGGCCCATAAATACAAGTTCAAAGGAACAGAAAGGATCTGTGGAAGGGAAGTGAAAGTTCTACTGCAAGAAGAGAGATTAAAGTATTTAGATGATGCTTTCCTGACATTGGATCTCAGGATGTTGGGAAGCTTGATTTGTTGATATTTACAAGGCATTAAACACTACAGGGATGTGGACAAAGGCCTATAAAATTACAGCTAAACAGGAGGATGTGCACAGTTTGAGCAGGAGGGAGTGGACTCACTGCTGCTAACGTGCACCTCAGCATGCTTTGGGGACAGGAATTCATGGAATCACAGACTGGGTTGGGTTGGAAGGGTCATTAAAGCTCATCTAGTTCCACCTCTGTCATGGGCAGAGACAATTTCCACTATTGCATAGAATTCAAAATTCATCAAGGTTGGAGGAGACCTCTAAGATCATCAAGTCCAACTGTTAACCTGTCACTGCTGGAACCCCTAAACCAGATCCTCCAGTGTCAGAACTAGTCCAGGTTGCTCCAAGCTCTGTCCAACCTGGCCTGGAACACATCCAAGAATTTCTGGTAACTTCACTTAGGCATTTATCTATCAGAATTTCTCATTCTCCAACCTCCTGCTATGCTGAGTTATCCATTTTTATGGGAAGAAATTACTTTTTGCTGGGAAAACACCTCCCTGGCCGAAATACAGACTGTGTTGAGACAACAATTTGCCCATTTGTTCATTCTTTGCTTGAAGACTAAGATAACAATCTTCTTGATGAATCAGCAACTAAAATAAAGTCTTTTCCTGACAGAGTATTGTCCAGTTACTGCTCACACAGATGTAAATCCACTAAGGTCACTATTTTCAAGTTTTATGACAAAAGAAACTTCAGATAAAAGGGAGTTTTTTCCCCTCAAATACAGGATATTTGCATGTCTGAGTTTTGACTTTCTTCTTATGTTTTGGGTCGTATAGGTCTTTCTTTCTTTGTACACTTTTGGTAATAAAAAATTGCATATTAAGCTAAAAAAAACCAGGCTGCAACTGGATGTTAGGAAGAAATTCTTCCCTGTGAGGGTGTTGAGGCTCTGGCACAGGTTGCCCAGAGCAGCTGTGGCTGCTCCATCCCTGGGAGTGTTCCAGGCCAGGCTGGATGGGGTTGGAGCACCCTGGGCTGGTGGGAGGTGTCCCTGCCCATGGCAGGGGGGGGATTGTATGATCTTTAAGGTCCTTCCAACCCAAACTACTCTATGATTCTATTATATTGGTCAATCTCTGCCACTCATAAGGAAGTTTGACTTTGTTCAGCTCAAAAGAGCTTCAAAAAGCCAAATGTTTCCTCCTCAAGAGTTCCCATGAGATGAAGAGGAGACCCTAAAAGAGAATGTTCCTCAGGGTACTCAGAGTCCAAACCAAAAAGGAGAGACCCAAGTCACAGGGAAATCAATGGGTTCATGATAATGTGTAAAACTCATTCTTCAAGCAGAGCTAAACACACCAGAGCACAGAGAGACAACTCCTGCTAACACTAATGCTAAAAACCATCCTGAATTAAACACCAAATGGCTTTCAAGTGTCTGTAATTTATTCAAAGCAACACTCCACTGATATTTCTCATTGCTTTTAGGGTCAGCACATTTATGATTCATATTTTCAATCTTATCTCTCTAGTCGAGAGAGACAGAAGGAAGTCTCTCCTATCAGGCTGATTTCAAAAGCTGGAGGTAAAAACATCGAATGTCACACAATATGGCAAAAAAAATATATCAAACTCTATTCACTTCTTTGTTTCTTTAGCATAATTTCTTTGGAAAGCTTTTGAACTTTCAAAGAATCCTATGAATTCCTCCCGACTTCACTTACAGCAAGGCTAAAAATGAATCAGAATTCAAATCAAGCCACTTTGTATAATACATAGAAAAGGGAAAAACCACATACAATGGATTTATACATTTCACATTATATAGATATTTAAAATTCATGTGTGATTTCAGGATTTCTGTGTTCAAGTACAACCTTATTTATTGGTTTACGTGGTAACATCATTTTCTCATTTTTTTATGGTAACATCATTTTTATGGTAACATCATTTTCTCGTTAGCTGAACCTAAGGAAACAAAGTCTGATGAGAGAAATTCTTCACTCCCAACCTTTGTAAAAGTGGTCAGGGTTCTGTTGGGCTCCTGTTTAACCAGTGGCAATGTGCTGCTGCAACACTAGAGCTGGGGGAACAACCTGACTTCATCACTGATTTTACTTTCCAAGTGCCTGGTAAATCCTCCTATGCTTCCTGTTCAACAACACAAAAGACAAGTTCAGAGACCTGGTCCCTCTGACAGTTGTGAAAGACAGGGAAAAAATGAATGACATTCTCAGGAGAATAGTTTTCTGTCACTTAAGCAGTTTACATATTTCTCTATTTTCACTGTATTTTCTTTCTTCTGATCACCAGGGATCGGATGTGAGTTTAGGGTCATTAGGGCTATGTCTAGTGCCAGACAGATTCTGCTGCAGTCAGATTTTTATGATGACAGCAGGAGATTTTTGGAATGCACTGGTGAGTTGGGTGACTATTGTTAGACTGTCATTAAAGAGAAAAAAAATAAATATATCTTCCCTTTCTTTCACTGCACCGAAGACTGACTTTAAATTTTGCCAAACAGAGCTGATTTCTTCCAAGAGAAGAAAAAAGTAACAAGTAAGTTGTGTAATTAGTATTCAAAAACATATTGCAATGGATTTTTTTTTCCATTTCCGTCGCGAGTGAGAGAATATAACTTTTTTTTTTTTTTCAGGGAACAATCATTGGGAAAACACAAAATAAGAAAAGCCAAGGAAGAATTTGACCTTTTGATTTCATTCTTTCTTTCCTTCTGTCTCCTTCCCCTTTCTTTTCAGTGTTTCAATCTGTTCTCTCCATCCTTAGGGAACACTGCTTGAACCTGCACTTGTGAATTATAAGCTCCCTGCACTGTACATAGCAGTTGCTAAGGATCAACTGATTAACCATTTTATAGAAGATTTAGAGGCCTCATTCCAATTTTTACAACTCCATGTGTTTTTTAAATATTGTGATGTTTTTCAACCAATATGTTTTCTGCCTCCCAGCTGTAAAACAATACCTATTGGCTTAGGGGAGGGAATTTATTCTTGTACAATTTTGTTATAATTTTTTTTTATGCTACTTACAGTATCTTCTGGGAAAGCATAAAAAAAGCCTTGAGATGAAATATTGTTCTCTTCATTCTTTGCTCATTCAGGTCAGTGACATACTACAATCCAAGCATTAGGTATCACAGTACACACTGAACAACCTAAGAAGGGACAGATGATGAGATTCATGAAGTCACTTGTTTGTTGGTTTACCAAGACCCTATAAATTCTTTCACATATTTAATATCCTCTCTATTTTTAAATGGGAGGACAAAGGGTTTCACATAAAATATGTCAAACTCAAACCACTTATCTGCATGGGCACTTAGAACTGTTTTCTTGCATATGTGATTTTGTATCAAGATGCTAAGAATCATAGAATTTTAGGGGTCGGAATGGAGCTTAGAGATGACCCAGCCCCACCCCCTGCCCTGGGCAGGGACACCTCCCACCAGAGCAGGTTGCTCAAGGCTCATCCAACCTGGCTGGGAACACTGCCAGGGTTGGGGCAGCCACAGCCTCCCTGGGCAACCTGGGACAGTGTCTCACCACCAGAACAGGGAAAAACGTTTTTCTCACATCCAACCTAGACTTTCCTTCCTTCAGTTTGAACCCATTACTCCTTGTCCTGTCCCTGCAGTTCCTAACACAGAGTCCCTCTCTGGCTCCTTGTAGCCCCTTCACATAGTGAAAAGTTGCTCTGAGGTCTCCACACAACCTTCTCTCCTCCAGGCTGAACAGCCCCAACTCCCTCAGCCTGTCCTCACAGGGAGATGCTCCAGTGCTCTTAGCAACTCTGTGGCCTCCTCTGGACTTGCTCCAACAGTTCCATGTCCTTCTTATATTGAGAAGGGCAAGATATGGTCCAAAACTCAATCCCCTCTGCAGCTTTTAGCAATAGTATTCTCCTAGGGCAACTATCAACTTTTTTACCTTACAATAGCTCCAAAGGCTGCAGAGAAAAAGCAAATTGACCTAAACAAAGTGGTGAAGAATTTTAATAGCAGTGAATTAGTTTGGGCTGATGCTCTGAGCCCTTTGGCCTTTGTTTTCTAATGGCCCAAAAAGCAAAGTGTTTGCTCCAGAAAGTTCAGAGGTGTTTCCCTGTGCATTTTAGGGATCTAAATTTCTAAGGGGTGGCTTTGAGTAGCAAACTTCAGATCTTTACTCCTCCTGATCTCACTGCAAATATTAGAGTCTTTATCCCATTGTGTCCCTCACTATTGCTACAGCTGTACAAATTCACCTATTTACAGAAAAGGATGTTTATGACTACCACCATCACTGATAATGTCATAATATGATCCTATTATCACAACCTAACAGCTAATACAACATGAACTGTAATGATTGCAATTATCATTTTAGCTAATGTTATTTAATGCAATATAATAATGCTCTAACAACTATAATAACAGAAATAATACTTAAAAGTCCTGAGAAGGAGTAAACATGCTGCTTTGGCTAATGTAAAACGTACACTTAACTATTGATTTCACAATAAAATCTAAATACTATTCAAGAGCACCAATTTACCTCATAGGAACTAACCAGGCAGGACAAATTGAAATTGGTTTATTCTGCATTGTTTGGGAGCTAAGCTCAATTCACACTGGCCACAGAGCACACTTGTGGGCAGACTCTGCAGAGACACCAGTGCCCAGCTATCCCAAGCCTGAGCTCTAGAGCAGAGAGGCATTTCCATGTTGAGAAACTTCAGATAAAAGGGATTTTTTCCCCCCTCAAATACAGGATATTTGCATGTCTGAGTTTTGACTTTCTTCTTATGTTTTGGGTCGTATAGGTCTTTCCTTTTTGTACACTTTTGGCAAGAGAAAATTACATATTAAGCTAAAGGAGAGGTTTAGATTAGAGATTAGGAAGGAATTCTTGGCTGTGAGGTGCTGAGACACTGGCACAGGTTGCCCAGAGCAGCTGTGGCTGCTCCATCCCTGGGAGTGTTCCAGGCCAGGTTGGATGGGCTTGGAGCAGCCTGGGCTGGTGGAAAGTGTCTCTGCCCATGGCAGGGGTGGGATGATAGACCCTTTAATTAGCACTGGAGCATCTTCATTTCACTATAAACACAAGAATGACTAAGACATGATCAGATCCCTGCTTGGATCTGGGATTCTGTGGACACCACACCTCTGACTGAATATTGCTTGGAGTTCTGAGCTACCAACTGAATTTACCTCTGCTCCCAACAAGAGAATTTCTGAAGGAACAGCTGAAACTGGGGAAATTCAGTTGGGCTGTGAAGATCCACATTCAGATATAAACCTGAACTAAAACAGGTCCCCTACAGATTTCAGCACAGGAAGAACCTCTTCCCTCTAGACTTGCTTTGCACCACATGCTCCATCTGGTGCCTGGAAACTTTTCCAGCTGAAAATTCTTTGACACTGGTATTAATCAACAACTTGGCTCCTGGCTTTTGCCTTTACACAAATAATACCTGATAAATTTGACTAAGTACTCACCCAGAAAGAAAATGGGAGTTGCACAAGGATTCTATGTGTTAGGAAAGGTTTGGATCTGACATGTGTTGGCACTTGGATTTCCATGCCACTCAAAGATCTCTTTTATCCTCTGTGTTAAATGATGACATTTTCTTCCTAATATTATTTCTCCAAGTGGAACTTGGAGGTTCTTACAGGTACCAATCCAGAGGGCAATCCAGGAAGAGAGAAGGAATATTAAATCATACAGACCTGCAAATCAAAAGGACAAAAAGATAAGAATATATTAGTTTATCAATGCCTGTGAATCCTATAGAATCTGTGGAAAATCTTCCACACCAGGATCTCTTCACTTTTCCACTGATACTCTGAAACCTCCAGAATATTCCAGCAGTTCTTCTCCCAGCACTCACCATCTTCAATTTCCCATAACAGAAACACAAACTGCACAATCTTAATTTTTAGCTGATGATCTTTTGATCATATTTTTCAGAGAAAAGCACCAAAATATCTTTTTTTTAATGCAGCAATTTTTCTTAGCCACAATTTTTTTTTTGAAACAAATTTCTTCCCTGTGCAATATCACGAATAATTTCTCTCACACCACTTTTTATTGATATGTTGCTCCTAATATTTTTTACACTGCTAGGAATTCCATAACATTTAAATGATTTGCTTGCTGCATTTGCATAGGTGTTTTGAAATAGTTAACACAAGGCTCTTAACTCTAAGAAAAACATGAGAGCTTCAAGACAGAATCCCATGAGCTTTTGATTCAAAGCATCACCAACTCTGCTACAAAGATTTCCACAATAGATTTGGTGGGTTTGAGCCTTCAGCTCCCTTGAGATATGTAAAAGAAAACATCTTGTAAGGTGTACATCAATGTGACACAAACCAACTGCTACCAGGAGCAGACAAAGCTGCCTTGAGCTTGGGAGTGTCCTCACAACCCAGTGGAGCTTGATGGCTCCATAACTGCTTATTTGGAAAGTATTTGCCACACATTTACAAAGGAGTTATGTGATTATAAGGATCCTGAAGGAGGAAGCACTGCCAAAATATAGAGCTGGAAAAGTGAACTTAAAGTCCAAGCTAAGGCTGGGATGTCTATGTCTAAATATAATCAATACTGCACAGGAGTCATAAATTCATGGAGTGTTAAGGGGTTGGGATGGAGTTTAGAGCTCACTCAGCCCCAACCCCTGCCCTGGGCAGGGACACCTCCCACCAGAGCAGGTTGCTCAAGGCTCATCCAACCTGGAATGAACACTGCCAGGGTTGGGGCAGCCACAGCCTCCCTGGGCACCCTGGGACAGGGTCTCACCACCAGAACAGGACAAAACGTTTCCCTGGTTGGACAGCCCAAGTGGTGTTATCACAGTCAGAGCATTTCACAGCATTTCCTGTCCTGTTTCTCCCAGATAAATCAATCTTGTATTTCCCCTCTTCAAAACTAATCTATTGTGGTTTGCCTAGCACTGAGCTCACTCTTCTGTCTTGCAGTTACTCTATCTCCAATGTCAACCTCGTATTAATCAGCTTATTAGACACGGCTTAGATTGCACTTCAACTTCAATTTTCCTCAGAATTTTCCATGACTTTATCTGGAAGACTTGGTCCAATCCATATTATGTCTTACCTTTTAGCTGTTCACATTGATACTGTCTCTTTTTATTGGGCTCTTGATGCCCACTGATGTTTTATGCATAATGATGCTCAAGTTTAATTGAGCTGTAAGCTTCAGTTTAATTATGAGCCTTCATGATACCTTCAGCACTTTTTCTTCTCTGATTACTGTAACTGGTTCTCTCTAACCCCTTTAAAATCCTTAATCTATTAAACCACTTGTAGACAAGTCATTTTTAGGAGAAAGTCTAATTACACTCTTGCAATTATCTTAATGTATCCTCAGTATTTAGGGGGGAAAAAAATTTAAAAAAAAAAAAAAAATCAACCTGAGTGAAATGCACTTTGTGGACTGCTCCAAACAGTCACATTTAATGATCTGAGTCACACTGCATCTCTCTTGTGCTTGAAATGAATTTGTGTGGAGAAAGGGAAGCAACACTCAAAGTCATCATCTTTCTGGGTAGATTTCTGTTGATTAAATTCCCTACAGATTTTCTAGCTGTGACTTTCAGACTTACTCTGTAATTCTGCTTCTTTCAGTATAGGAAATTCTCCTTCTTTCATGAAATTTTCCTTCTTTCAGTGTAGGAAATTCTCCTTCTTTCAGATTCAGAGTCAAAAGAAGCAGTAAAAAAAACTGGAAAAAAAGAAACCACAAAGATACATAAATTACATTTCTTTTACTCAATTCATTTACATGTGTCTCTAATTTCCCCAAAAGAAGCAACCATTAAGTATTCAATAAATCAGCTTTGGCTGGTGGTTTTCCTGGAGTTAGAATGATACAAACTAAAACTACCCATATTTTCAAAAAAATTATGAAGGGAACTAAGCCTGGACTCATATTTGCTGCTCTTGTAAAACCCAATTACCAAAAAAAATAGCATTTTTTTTATCCAGTCCATTAATTCAAGTATAAATTCTTTCTATACATTTTATAATTTCACTTACTATATGCACAGCCCTTTTCTACTCACAATAATAAGTATTATACATATAACAGGAAAAGGGAAGGGAAGGGAAGGGA
>NW_008676400.1:0-16353 GCF_000695815.1 Acanthisitta chloris
CACGACTCCCTGGCATGTCCCCTCCGTCGCTAAACCACCATAATACCTCTTTGCTATGTCCCCTCCACCCCAAACCACCATCACACCTCCTGACATGTCCCCTCCGTCCCCAAACCACCGTCACACCTTCCTGCTATGTCCCCTCCAAACCACTATCACGCCTCCTTGACGAGTCCCTTCTGTCCCCAAACCATCGTCACACCTCCCTGACATCTCCCTTCCATCGCCAAGACCACCATCATACCTCTTGGCTGTATCCCCTCCAAACCACCATCACAACTCCCTGACATGTCCCCTCCATCCCCAAAACCATCATCATACCTCTTTGCTATGTCCCCCCTATCCCCAAACCCCCATCACACCTTCCTGTTGTGTCCCATCCATCTCCAAGCCACCATCACACCTTCCTGCTGTGTCCCCTCCAAACCACCATCACGCCTCCCTGACGTCTCCCCTCCATCCCCAAAGCCACCATCATGTCTCTTTCTTACGTCCCCACTGTCCCCAAAGCATCGCATCCCCCTGCTGAGGGCTTGTACCTCTAGTGACCCCAAATCACCATCACACATCCCTGGTATGGCCCCTCTGTCCCCAAATCCACCATCACACCTTCCCGCTCTGTTCCTGCTCTTCCCAAAGCTGCTGTCACATGCCCCCACTGTGCCCAACCCTTATGTCTAAAGCCATCACTGCATCCCCTTGCTGAGGGGTTATATTCCCGCTGTCCCCTAAACCCAAACACCCTCCAAACGCATCTCATTTGTCCTCAAAGCCACCACCACATCCTCCCACTGTGTCCCCTCCATCCGCGAAGCTATTGTCACTCCCCCTGCACACCCCACGGAGGGGACATGTCCCTGCCAGGCTTGGCCACCCTTACCTGGGTAGTGGCACAGCTTTTCCACGCTGCAGTGCTCATTTTCACTCCTGTTTTGCAACAGAAGATTGCGTACGCCAGGACAGTCGCGAGGGAGAGTAGGCGCAATGTGAAGCAGATGAGCGAGTAAATCATGAAGCTGCCGTACATGTTCTGCATACTGCAAACGAGGAGCTAATTTCCTGGCAGCCAGCTTCAGGATGCTTCGAGTCAGACTCTGCTAGTGTGGCCCTTAAAAACCTCTCAGGCTGTGGCTGCAAGCAGCCCTGCTCCTTTCTGCCTTTAGCATCTAATTCCCACAAATGTAGATAATGTTATTATGCATTTTGTTGGGGTGAGCGGAAAACAACCAGCGGAGCACTGAAGGAAACAAAGTCAATCACATTTTTCGGGGTTTTTTTTAAACTCAGCGTTTTATGGGGTTTGGTGACATTTTGTCAAGCATGAGCTCAACCAGAAGCAGAGAGAAGCAGCCGAGGGTTGTTTATTGCACACAGAGTGGCTCTCTCTGACAGCAGCACTAATGGAAATGGCACTAATAAAACTGTCATGTTCATGGTCTGAGCAGCAAAGTGTGAGCCCTGATTTCTGCGCCCTGTTCTGACAACCACTTTCCCAGTGACCAGCAGCAGATCACTTCGCCTCCCTTCCTAGCTACCGCCACTGATTCATAGTTGAGATCAATTAGTTAATGTTTGCAAAGTCAGTTGAAGATGACAAAGCATTACATACTGCTAATAAAACCATAATGATCCCACTGTTAAACATTAAACACACAATGAGGTGTAAAAAAAATAGCATTTATGGAAAATTCCTTTTGCTGCAAGGACAAAGGATTAGCTCCTAAAAAAAGAAGGACAAGCTGAAATTTCCATGACAGGATTGTGTCTCATGGTTTCGCTTCTGTTTAGGTCTGTGCTACTGATTATTTGTGTGACCATCACTTGGCCCAGCAGTTGCTGACCCACCTGAATGTAGCAACTTAATCCAGAGCTAACCAAAAAAACACCAGAAGCTTTTGGAAAGCACTGTCCTTGTCGTTTTGTGCCTCCGCTTCCCAGTCTGCTAAATGGGATGAGGATTGCAGCTGCGTAGCCTGATTTTTTTCAGGCAAGATAATACAGCAGTGAGCAAACCCTGGCAACATGGTCATTAGAAGCCTGGAGAGATGTGCTGCTCGTGAGACACGTCACACCACAGTGCGAGGAATAAAAGTGGGTGTGTGGGACTTTCTAGGAGATTTTTCTTGGCAATGAGTCTGGCTCTAGATGTAAAACTGGTGGCTGTGCCACTGGTAGGGCTCTGGATTGCTGTATGTAGAGCAGCGAATGTCTGATGCTCTGACCTACAGGCAAGGAGAGGAACCAGGAAAACCACGTTTGTCTGTACCTTTGGGCCTGCATGGGGCCACATTCATGGTGATGAGACACTGGTGTTTCTGGCAGGGCAGAAGCCATGGGTGGGGATTTGCACAACAGGAGCTCCAGGCAGTTTAGGATTTGACACAGTGATCTCAGAGAGGAGAACTCCTCTCCAAACAGAGCAGCCCTTTGACAAGGCATCCCTCATTTCCTCAATCCAGCTGCCCTTTGCAAGGAGCACGCCTGAGCTGCAACAGCTTATTGCATCTTCCTCCTGAAATCTGATGCTGCCCTGCTTCGATGGTGATCAGTTGATGACTGCAGAAAAGCTGAATCATGAAACAGAGGTTATAAACAAGGTTATTTTTAACGAAGGAAATGAATCCCACATCATGCAGAAGTCAGAGCAAGGGACTGTCAGCTTGGGCTCGCAGGTCTCACTCCTGCCTCAATGTTCTCTATGTCCTGGAGCAAATTAAAATCTCCCTAACCCTTTAATTTACCTCCTTGTAACATGGACAAAGCAGCAGGCTCCAGTTGAGCTTCCTTTGTGCAGCAAAGCCCCTGGTGTGACAGTGAAGCTGTGCTGGGAGCTGTGATGCCAGGACTGGCTTGCACTGCCACGCGGCACCTTGCAGAGCTATTTTCAGCCATGCGAAACGATCACACGCAGTATTTCAACAATGTTCATAGACATTTCGAATGCAGAGAGAGACTACCCAGTCTGATTCCCTTCTCCCATATTTCATAGGCTTACATTTCTATTCCCACATGCAGCCCAGTAACTTCTGCTTTGTTTTGCTTACTGCAAACTCAAAATAGACAAGTTCTGTAGCCCAGAGACTGATGCTGAATCCTTCAGGCACTGGAGTGCTGCAGGGTGTGTGTTGCAGATACCCAGCCCACAGGGAGGGAAGACAAGTCTGGTGCATACACAGCTAACTGGGAAATTTCCTAATTATGCCACTTCTCTTTCTCACACTTAAAATCTTCCAAGAAAAGCTTATTTCATTTTCCCTAAGAAAGATGCCTCAACTCAGGGAAGCAGGGGATTGAGGCTGGGACTGGCCAGGCATCCATGCACTTCCCAAGAAATACAAACAACCCCACATACAGTTCCTTGTGAACCTGTCTCCTCTGCTCCCTGCCCGAGTTAACAAGTGCTTTGGGTGTGTCTCCCTAACATTACAGCGATTACTAAGGTTAAAGAACTCTGCATTTTTTGGAAAATGTTTTGTAAATATATGTATTTAACTGTATATACACACACCTATATTTACAAAAACTTCAGGAGGTTAGAAACTTTCCTGCCATACTTTATTTAGAACACTGTTACGGGCTTCTGTTGCTGGAGAAGCTTATCTTTTCTTTGAGCTAAATAGCAATTTTCACATAGAAAATATCAAATAAAACCCAAGGCAGTGAATTGGATCCCAAGCAGGTTCTGCACATCTTCCCCTGCCTGCTGCAGAAGCAGGCACCCAACCTGCACTCACCTGGGACACACACCAGTGCCTTGGCACTTGGCACAGGTGCCCAGGAACCTCCAGCACAGCCATGAGAAGTGGAACAGGACCAACCTTGCCAGCCAGTTCCCTCTTGCAGGTGCCTGCAAGGACACATGGCTGCATGCCAGCAGATGGAATAACCATTGCCCCGTGCTAGTTATGGGGCAGGGATGCTGCAAGGCTCCGCTAATTAGTGCTTGAGACGCCTCTGTGATCTGTAGATGAAAGGTGATTTACAGCTGCAAATTATTGCTCTCCTTCATGTGAAGTCTATGATTTTCTGGTGTCCCTCATTTTGACTCATGCCATGTCCTGTATCTGGTGTGGGGCACGTTCCTCTCTGCGGGTGGATGTATAAATGCTTTACATCTCCAGCTGGCTGCATGCTGTGTGATCTGCTTGCAGCATCCATTTGAGGCAGCCTGGCCATGACCATGCTTTGGAAACTAGGGCTGGGACTTGCACAAAACTGCAGCACTTGAGCAGACGAGCTTAGCTGGTGAGTTCAGAGGGCCTGGATACTCAGCTGGGTTGTGCACTCAACTCTGTGAACACTCAGAGGACCAGCTGGGTGAACCAGGGAGGAGAAACAGGAATATCCTGAGCCTCTGTGCTTGGGACTGCCCCAGGGAATGGGAGGAAGCCAGAGAGGACCAGACCGGGGCCTCTCAGCCTATAGCTTCTCCTCTGTGTCCCAAACCTCCTGGGCAGGAATTACAAAGCAGGAGAGGTTTGTGTCTTTGGCAGGTGTCTGGAGGGAAGGGATATTAGGGTGGTTTTGTGAACGATCCATGGACAGCAGAAGGAGAAGGTATGTTCAGTGTCCTTCCCGCATTATGCCCCATGGCACTCACTCACCATCAGGTTGCAAACACTGAGAGACCTTTTGCTCTTTATTACTAAATAAAAGAGCAGAAAGTAGCACATGGTGTAAAGTAGTTGTGACAACAGAGGAAGAAATATCCCTGATACTCCGCCCCAGAGCAATTCCAGCACAGAGTAGGATTTCCTTCCACTTCACTCACTGTGCAGCTCTCCAACTGGGAACTAAATGACCACTCTCACAAGCCAGCACAAGGCAGTCAGGGATTTTTACAGTTGAAAGAGATCTCCTACCCCCTGCCTAGCCCACAGCAGTTTCTACCTTCTCTCCCGAAGTCCATGAGATTTTAAACCTTCAAGTGATAAGGTTCCCAGGTAGCCTCATGTAGCAGTGAACAAGAAGGACTGGATGGGGTCTGCAGTCCCATTGGAGCCCTTTCTTCACCACCCTGTTCCCCTGGTTCCACCAAACCCTCCTGGCAGCTGTTTGCCTACACAGTGGATTGGTCTGGGGCTGCCATTACTCTTCTCATGGATACAATAGTCACACACTAATTCCACCTTTCGCTTGCTCCAAGCAAAGCCATTTGGGTCCCATTTTCACAAGTGGTGGCTGCAGCACAGAAGGGCATTCATTTCATGACCCGCACCAGCAACTGGGCTCCCATGCTCCCCAAAATGCAGGCTACTGCAGAATCTTGCCTGTCCCTGCCATCTCCTTGAGGGCCAGTGATGGCAGTGGCCTTCTTTGTCCTCTGGAAAAGCCTTGATTACATTCTCATGGGCTGCCCATGGCTATGGAGAGCTGCACCCAGATGACAATGTATATACACACAGAAAGAGACTATTTCAGAAGTGTTTGGGCCAAGAGTGCTGATGAAGGCTGCATTGGTTCTCTGGGCCAGTGTCACCTTTACACCTGCCTGCAGATCCCTCTGTGGAGGGCCATGAGACCCATGGCCTCTGCATCCCACATTATAGGGACCTGGTTCTTTGGCTTGATGCTGTGACCTCTTCCCCTGCTCCACATTCCTGCAGTACTGTGAATACTCTGAGATACTAAGAAAGCCACAAGCTAACTGCTTTTCGTGCTTCTAAAGGCAGCAAGATGACCAACAGAGCCAGGCAAACACTGCTATGGGGAGTACTGTCATGGTAATTCACAAGAGCTCTGACTTGGGATGCAACAACCACAAGGAAGGCACAGAGAGAAGAGAAGAGAAGAAAAAACCCCACCATGAAGTCCTGCCCCAGTCTCTAACTTGCTGCTGTGTTGCATTTTCTTTCTGCAAGTTTTCTTCAGATGGTTTTGTCCTGAATTCCTCAAAGTGCCTGGGCAGAGGGGCTTTGGATCCAAAGTCCCTTTGCACATCACTCTCCCTCGTGGCAGCAAAACCCAGCGTTTGTGAGAGAGGGTCCTACACTGTATTCCTGCACTTCTCTATGGATTGTACTAACTATGGAAAATGCTGAAAACAATCTTTGAAATCTAATTCCATTCAAGCAGAAACTGATTTTAATGGCCACTGCTGAATATTAACCTTACACATCTTACCAAGGGATAGCAGAGACACAGGCCATAAGCACCACTTAGAAAATGACATTTTACATAAAAGGTCGACAAGCTAGGATCAGGTCTACACTTTCAATAAGATAAATCATGGTAGAGTATTAGAAATATTATATTTTTAGCAGCCAAATATTCTCAACAGTTCTTAATAACCACGAATGACGACATCAAAATGCCACACCCCAAACTGAAATCATCGCTCACTTCTTCTGGCAGGTGGGGAGGGATTTCTCAGCTTTCCTCCTCCTTTTAAACAACCTCTGCAGAAAAGAAACACTAAAAGGTGGAGAAAACACACAATCTTGCGTGGTGGTGACATTGACAGATGTGATGGTGCGGGCTGTACATGACGTTGTGATTTTTTATTAATAACTCTGCACTGCAGAGCTCAGTTAGGAAAAGAAGGAGTGCCTGAGTGCGTGGGGAGGACAGCTTTATTCTTTGGACTTACAAGAGAAGGAACGTAACGTCAAAGGTAGAGACACCAGAGGGGAACAAGCCTCACAAATGAGGCAGTGAACTGTGGGTGGTTGTGAGGATCAGGTACATGCAGCAAACCAGACTCCAGCCATCAGGTAGCAACCAACTTGGATCAGCAACAAGAGGGATCAGGAAAAGGTGCCCTCGATTTGTGGGAGCAGATAAGGGAGGTCCAGTTGTTTTAAACAAAAGAGTTTTGGAGGTTTTATTTGCTAACTGATATGGTGGTATACACACAGAACAACGCCTGGTCCCTTCCTCCAGCAAAAGAGTGTCCTTGTCTCTCCTTGGCTCATGCAAGGCACCCATACAGATGTGTGCAGAGCCAGGCAAGATGGGGAAGGAGGGACTGCTCCTTCTTCACAGCCAGAAAACAGCTGCAGCTGCTCCATTCGTCCCTCTCCTTAGCAGCCACGGAGGAGCTGCTCTGCAGGGAGGACATGGTCGGCTGTAGGAGCAGTCAGGCTCAGCCCCGCAGAGAGTGCCAGCATGTGATGAACACACTGTCCCCAGTCACGTCGCTGCACTGCCAAGGGGAAGGAAACCAAGCTTCAAAGGGAGGGAGGCAGGAGGGGCCCAAGTTTCCGGGGGCGGCTGCTCCCCAGTGTTTGTCATCATCCGAAGGAAGAGTGAAAGTTTTTGCTCTTGGGATAATTATTAAAGACATTCGGGTCTTGCTTTCACATGCCCTCTTCTTTTTTGTTTCTTTAATTAACTGTAAACCCCATCCTGGCTGCTAAACAGGGATCTGCAGAACTGAAGCTTGTATAAATGTAGTGATTTATGATCCTTTGGACGTGAACTGGCATTTCTGAGGAACCCCACCCAAGCCTAGCAAATACCGAGAGAGCACACTGACTCACTGGCTGCTGGCACTCACTCCTCTCCCTCGATGGCTGGAGCCTGCAGTCAATTTGGACACACACGAGACAGTCGTGGTAAGAGAACCCCAGTCCCCAGTGACACTGTCTTACACCGGAGAAGTGCCTGCCAAAACCTCTGGCTCCCAGGAGAGGCTCAGAAGGGAAGAGCAGCAGCACTGCAAGGCTGAGTCAAGCTGTAATCACCAGAGTGATGCGCTGAAGGAACCAGCGTGTTGGCACAGCCTCTGCCTCCAGCAAGAGCTAAGAAGCTGCTGCCAATTCACAAGAATTCAAGTCACCTGAAGGCAGAGAATGACCCTGCGGACTGGCCTGCCTGGCAAGCCTTGGCAGAAGCCCCTTTGCTTTGCTACACCGTGAGAGCAGCCAGGAGGGTAGATGAGCTTGAGGAAGCTCTCAAAAAATCCATTGCTGGCTGCAGAAGGATCAGCTGAGGCAGCAATACCCCCTGAGCACCTGACACAGAGGAGCCTGACTTACAGAAATCAGTTCAGCCATTTGCAGGTGTGATCTTGGGTTAAAAAAAAAAAAAAAAAAAAGAAGACATTCCCACATTGTTAAAATGGCCCCTGCCTACTCAGCGCTCTGCTCCCTCGCATTAATGCAGTTCTGTTTGACGACTTGAAGGAAAAAAGTCCCTTTTGACTGCAGTGCTCCCACCAGTGTGCAGAGCCACCCTCGCAGGCTGGTTCTTGCCTGGCTCACGGGGCATGTCCCAGCGTTCACACACATCCCGTGTACACAAGGCTCCCCTGGGACTCCCAGCTCACTAACCCACCCACCCCCAAAAGACCCTCTCCCGTGCACCCAGAGGTAGCATCACTGACTGCAGAGGCACCTGGGTGATGTTTGGCTGTAAGAGCATGTGCTGAGCTCTTACAGTTCCCAAATGCCACAAAGTGAACCAGCTGGGCTGGTCTCTCCCTCCTTTTTTTTTTTTTTTCACTAGCTACCCAGCCAATATCTGCTGTAATAAAAAAGGCAAATCAGAAAACAATGCGGTCTGTTTGTGTGCTGTAAACTGGGAGAACAGCTGCTACTCCTGGGCTAAATGGGAAGCCTTTCCATGAGAGCCATAAAAAGCAGAGTTTCTCCTTTCAGTTGCTGCATCATATCACAAAGAGCAGCTTCTGCCAGCCTTGCTGCCTTTTTTCTGGCTAAACTAGGTACAGTGGTGGGGAACAACAGACAGGATACAGCTGTGCCCCTCAGTGTTCAACAGTGCCTTTGGAGAGCCTGAGACGCATCCAGGAAGGAAAAAAATTGTTTCCCAAGAATGCCCAGTGTGCAAAGGAACCCTAACATACACTGTCCCTGGCGCGTCCCTCCAAATTGTGGCATCAGCTCTGAACACAACCCACACCATTCTCCCCTGGAGACCTTTCCCTGCAGATTACAGCACCAACAGAAGCCATGTGGGGATGTGCATTGCAGATCATGATGGAATAATATCTCCATCTCTGACATAAAAAAATCTCCCTGGGTCATCAGTGGGCTCAGGATGTGATGATACTAAGGAGGTATCTCCCTTTCCCAAATGGGTTCCTATTTCTTCCCCCGGTATCACTGCTCCAAGCAGAAGTGTCTGCTAGGCTTCAACAGAAGGTAAGAGGTGCTTTAAATCTGCTCTTGGGCCAGGCTGGGCAGCCCAGCCTGCACACTCCCCACCATACCAAAACACACAGCGGCTTTGTTTAAGCATTAGTCAGCTAATATTTTTTTTCCCGTGACTTACAAAAGGTGCACTAATCACTGTGGGAGAGCAGGAGAGGCCGGGTAGGATTGCCAGTCCACAGCCCCAGCCCATGATCCTCAAATGTGACAGTGTGCATACCCCACCTGCTGAGCTGTGCATCCGCCACAGTGCCATGGTGCAGCTGATATCCTGGGAAGCCCTCCTGACTAGTTAGCTAGTGTCTCTTTCTCTCTCCCAGCCTGTTTCTGGGTTTATTTATCCCCAGTGACAGGTCTTTTGGGGAATTGCAGTGTCAGACCCGGAGCCCCTTTGAAACTTTACACAGCTGGGGGCACAAAAAGAGCAGAGGAGCAAGAGGAAATAAATAAATCAGAGATGTCTGCTCTTGGCTGAGGATAACCCTGTTTGATGGGAGAAAACTTTTGTCCTATTTTCTGTTTTATCAGTGGAACAGCACTTGACAAGACCACTGCTTGGCTTTTCTTTCCTTGTTCAGAGGAAAACATTTCTGCCTTAACAGAGCTGATGTTTCCTTGCAGACAGAAAAGCAGCCCAAACCCGAGCTGCGGCAGAGACAGCTCATCAAAGCTCCAACAAAGATGCTGTTGTGCTGTAGTGCAGCAAAGCAAACAGCCTGAGCCTGTTATCATTCAGGCCTCACATGTGCAGCACTGTAACCACCATTAACAACAGCATGGGCTAAATTCTCATACCCCTGCTCCAATTCCAGCCGTGTTCCAGTAACAGCCCCACTCTCTTCCGTAAAGCCACCAGTGCAAGTAGCCACTGTGAAAATACAGCCCTTGGAGTGGCTGCATGGCACATCCTGGCCTTGCAGTGCCTTAACTTCCATCGGTGCACAGAGATTGTATCACCAGGTCCCAATATTAACTCCCACAGGAGGGGAAAAAAAGGTCTATCTGTCACCATCAGCCATCCCTTATAAACAAGCATCGTTTAGCTAAGGACAATGGGGGCCTGGGAGGTGGCTGGAAGCTGAGATTTTGCTGTTAGGCTGGGAACTCCCATTCCCTGTTTCCTAATGCAAAGAGGGCTCAGGCAGAAGAAAAGCAGAGAAGCTCCCTCTCTTCCAGCCCCGAGGACTCCCCTCTGTGGGAATCTGAAGGTATTGGGAGCATAAGGGATTTTAAGAAGAGATTAGGCAAATTTGTGGGTGATGGGCACACAGGAGAAAAAGCTGAGATTTCAGAAGAAACAGAGTTGTAGAAATAGTTTCCAGTCACCTGAAACATTTTAATTGAATCCTGGATACCTACAACATTGACTATCCTCCTGAGAGCAGGATACTGTGTAAAAGCATCCCCTGGCTGTTTCACTGAAACACAATGTTTCAGCGTGGAGCAGGAGTACAGGGCAACATCCAAAAGGACCAGAAGCACCTAACCAGGGATGTTCTCAAAAGGTGACATTTTGATGTGATTGAAATAAATGACTTTTTCCCCACCTAAAACTTTGACAAATACCAGGACGTTCAAGCAATACACTTTACTTTCAACAAAACTGCTCCTCCGAAGTTCCCAAACAGCTATTTTCAGGATTTGCTCCTCAAAGATGTGCATTTTCCCAGGGTAGAAGGCAGGAGCAGGCAGGGCCCGGGGCTTTGGGGAGAACGGCAGATTTGCAGCAGGCTGGGATTGGTTTTTCCATGGCTCCCTCTAGTGTGTACAGCCCAAAATGAGATTGAACACATACACCGAATTTTATGCACTCGATGCAACCTAAAATAGATTTAATACAACAGGCACTTAAAATGTATTTCCATAGAAAATGTTTGCTCCAGTAGAATTTCTGTCGTTTTGCACAGAAAAGCAGTTATTTAGACTGCAGGAACAGCTGGTTGCATTTTGGGTGCTCACAGAGCCTGATTTCCTGTGGTTTTGAACCAAAAATTAAAAGGTCAGAAAGAATTTTCTGTAATAGCAGCTCTGGCCTATTTTTCACCTATTTCTTTTTCATTTATTCATGTCTTCCTCAGGGACTGATCTACCTATTAGAATAATAAGGTTATTTTCTGAGTCTAATCTAAGAAAATAAATTAAAAAGTCTAAACCTTCCATTAGATCTCAGAGAGACAGAATTTCTGTGTCAAGGAGAGCTGAGACACTCAGGAATAAATGTCCAGCAAATAACATTTATTAATTATGCATATTCATACCCACAGCCATGGACACAGGCAGCCTCCAGCAGCAGGCTCACAGAAGGCTCCCTGCAAACTAATGTGTTAAGTAAATAGCTCTTTTATTGGTCTAAGTAGTCACGTAGTAAAGAAGCTCACATTTCCAAGTAGCCATGGAGCAAAATAATGCAAAAGCTATTAAAACCCAGAGAAAGATGGATTGCATTCTATTGCCTGAATTAAAGCCTAAATTGGTACGGATGTAAACATTAACATTCCTACTTACTGCCACTTCTGAATACAAAGCAGAACTTGGTCAGCACACAGAAATCCTTTCAATAAATACCTCTTTCCCCTCTGGAGCTCAAAAGTGGCCAGGAAGGGGGAAACTTTGTCTTGAGGATAGAGATCCTGGCAGTGTGTGTGGGCAGAGAATGGGCTGAGATGTGATGAGATGCCCAGACATCTCTGCTGCTTGACGGGTGAAGGGAGCATCAAATATTCAGCTCCATAATCAGCAGAAAACTCTTCCTCACACAAGACCCTATGGCAAGGGATATCCTTGGCTTTGAGGGCCTGAGAAATGTGCTCTTCTCTGAGGTCTCACGAACAAGTCACCCTTGAGATGTGCTAGATATGTCCCCTCTCATCCTGGCTGCATCTTCTTTGCTCCCCTGGTTGCTGAGCCCTCCCTTGATGAGCCAGGCTGACCATCAGTCAAAGCAAAACAAATGAGTCATACCCCAACCCTTTGGCTGAGCAAATCCAGGGTGCATCTTGCTTAATTATTAGCAGTCCTGAGAATTAATCAGAGCCATTTCCCAGGATCAGAGCTATGGAGCTGTGTGTAAGTGCAGGGGATGCATCCAAGCCCCCACACAATATCTGTGAGAAAGATGAGCACTGCCAGGGTCAGATGAGAACCAACGTCCTCTGTTGTGACCTTCCACACACAATATATGAAATGATCAACAGGTTGCAGAGCAGGAGAGCTTTTTTTTGCAGCTAACCCTGATGAAAGGCAGTTTTGCCATACTGTCACCCTCAGAGCAGTCTCCCTCCCACCCTGGAGCCTTTCTTCCCCCAAAGCAAAGCGCTGCACCTCTCCATGCCTGTATTTCCCTTCCAGAGCAGGCTGTATGGCTGCACAGAACGGCCCTGCTCAGCGTCCTGCTGAGCACTGCAGGGGATGGAGGCAGGCAACATATTGCAGCATCCCTGGAGGCACAGGGGACAGCATCACTGCCCCAGTGGCTGGTGCCAGCTGAGATATTTCTTTAAAGGGTCAGAATGAACTGACCCATGAATATTCAGAACCTGCATAGCAGCAAGACCTTTTCTAAGAGCATGTCACAACTGTTAAAGGTGGCTGAGATGATTAGATTGTCTCCACTTGCCCCCTGCACTTGCTGGGCTCCCTCCACAGTTCAGCCAGTCGAACTTACACTGAGTACAAAAACTTCGTCTGACAAAAGCAACCCTCACAGAACAGCAGCCAGCCTTCATCGGGAGACAGTAGGAACTGGAGAATCCCCTGCTCCCCTTGGTGCCTTGTTCCAGCAGTTAATCATCCCCACTCAGAAATTTGTGCATGAACCAGTAACGTAAAATTAATGATTTCTTTCATCTCCTGCCTTGGCAGCCTGCTTGAGCTGCTTGTTCTACTGACAGCAATGATTCAGTAATCTGAAAAACATTGTACTTCGTTTACAGTATTAACAGCTGAGTGTACAGATACAGAGATTGTATTTATCCTCACGGAAAGGCTGTTCTGCAGCTTGCAGAAGGTGACAGAATGACTCACCTTTACATCTTAATTTCTAGCATCGCCTTTGTAACCTTTGGTTTGGCTTTTGTTTTTGTACAGAAGTGACAGAAAGCAGCCAGGTCAAATGGGCTTGTCAGGGGTGAGCATTTAGGGCATGGGCTGCTGGATTCAGCAAAGAACTAGCAGACAGGAGCATGTGTGCCCCAATCCCCCTTTATCATAGCTCATGATCTGTGCCTTACAAACCTCCAGCCCAGACAGTGATGTCTTGCCTGCCACCGAGGTGTCTTGAGAGGAAAAAGTCTATCAAAAGAGAGTGTTCCATGAGTCCCATCTTGCTCAAGAACTGAGCACCACTGGGGAAAAATGGAGAGTCAGACACTTCAGTTCTGATCTCCTTCTCCCAATCCAAAATCTGACCCACCACTCACAGAAAATCAATGCAGCCAAACCAGATAATGCTGCCCCTCCGCCCCGCCACGGGAAAGAGAGATCAGCTCTGACAAACGCAGAAGGCCACAAAAAGTGCACTGCCTTAAAGAGCCATCAGAGTAATTTTAAAATCAATGTGATGTTTGACAAAGAGCCAGCACGACTCCTTCCAGACTGGCAGAGACATCCCGAAAGGCCCTGGGAGGGAGTTAGAATTCTGCAGGCAGCACTTTGCACGCACTGACGCCGATGCAGCATTTTCTATGCAAGGCCATAAAAAGGGAATAAAAAAAACCCAGCATTGCAATGGTGTGACCAGGCCGTGAGGGAAAGCTGCACGGTGTGTGAGTCAGCAGCACCGTGGTGTCCCTGCAGAGCCAGCCCACACACCATGGGCACGGATGGCCAGGCAGCCACAGCGTGGAACGTGCTCTGAAGGGCACTGGAGGAAGGCAGGACATCATTAATTGTAATTTGTGTTCTCTCCACGACAGAGCTTGAGGACACAGCAGAAGGGACTGGCTGTGAAAGCTGCTGTTGCCAACCTTGCTTCTTCTGCCTGCTGTGGTGCTGGCACTGCCTGCCCAGCCCACCAAACTGGCCCCAGCAGACAGCATTGTTTCAGCAGAGATGGTGCATGTGGCCACCCTGGGCAGGACCTGGCACGGTGCTGGGCTGAGTCACGGAGGGATCCTGTGAGCAATCCCAGTAGAGATGCAGCTGAAACGCAGCAGTGCTGTCCCAAGCATGGCAGATCATAGGGTCACAGGGCTATAAGTACTCACGACACACAGTGTCCTTCTCTGTGTCCCCACTCACCCTCCCCTATCAGTCCCAGTGCCACTGCTCTGCACCAGCAGATGGCAGGTCCCTGCTCCCTGAGGAGTCCCTTCTCTGAGGATAGGACTAGCCCATTCATGACTCACCAACCTCTAGTGGCTTCCTGAGCAGTGGTCACATTCCAGGCTCCTTGGCTAGGGGAAGAGCTCTCCACTGTTCCTCTTGGCAATAGCAGCCCACGAGCTGCCTCTTGGCTTAGGTGCCTGCCAACAGTGGAGCAAGCACTTCACTGGGCATAGAGGCACCTGATGGTACCTGGCACCACCTCAACCACCTCCAGGTGTGAGTCCTCCATGTGCAGACTTGGACACTGGAGCACAGGACCTGAGGGAATCAGTTCTGTGATTCCCTATTTGTTCTGTAAGAATACATTTTTCTATATTTCAAAAATTCAGCATATCGCTGCTCTTTATTCACAATCCATTACCCCCAGGAAGCACCTGTAACTTTCGTATATATAAATAAACAATGTACCCCATTAGCTTTGCACAGCATCAAATTCAGGTTTATGTCCTTAATCAGGGGTGAAATGGCAGCTTGCAGTCTCCCTCCTTCTGTCTCTGCCTTGTGCTTCCCACAGAGGGTGGGTAGCTTTTCATCCCAGCTCCAGATGCCCTCTGCCTCCATACCCTCTGCTTCCAACCCTCACCCCTGGAGCACTCCACTTTGCCCAAGCCAAATGAGATCAGTGATGAGACCAGCTGGTGTTGAGACCTTCTCCTCTGTGGCAAAAGGCAGCCCAGAACTTGGCAGAGGTGGAATGGACATGACATGGGGCCACTGCTTCTGCCCACATGGGTATGCTCCAGTGAGCCCCAGTGCCACCAGCCTGAGCTGCACAGCTACAACTACAGCTCTCAAACTAACGGTAACAAATACACCCAATCTTTTAAAAACCCAAAGCTTCACTATCCCTAGTGCCTCAGGAGTTGCTTATTAGCAAGAGCACAGTGTGTTCCTTCACTCTGGGGGTGTCTGGGGATTTTGGAATGTGAGTGCCCATCACAGGGCAGCATTGCTTGTGAGTCCTTGGTGTGAATCATTTTGACCAGATATAACACACCTTTTTCCAACACCTACCATCAATCTTGCCAGGGAAACAAGTTGGAGGTAAAGAGAGATCAAAGAAATTTGTTTGTCAGTTATCTCTCTTTCATCAGTATTCAGCAACCAAAGGAGCTGCCGTTTGAGAGGGTGACTGGGTTAGCCAAAGCAGGGCAGGGGCCTCAGAGCCACCCTCCAGCTGAAGGGACTTGCACTCTGCATTCATCTGTCCACCCCAGCAATTACCCTGTCTGATCTGGAGGGCTGACCATATATTTTTCTACTGAAACGAAATAAACACATTCCCACAAAAAAACCCTCTAAGGATTACTACAAACGGAGCAATGGCAGCAGCAAATGTGCTTCCCAGTAGGAGCAGAGGTTATCCCACACCATCACTATATCCCAGCACTGGGAACAGAGGAAAGGGGAGTTTCAAACATTGGCCTTCAACCCAGCAGCAGCAGTTACTCCTGGTGTGGCAGTTCTCCGGAAAGTGTAAAAATCCCAGTAATGACTTCAAATTTGTGGCTGGTCTCTGCAAACACTTCTGCAGGGCACAACTGTGGGGTACACTGGGCAGTGGCACCCAGGAACAATCTGTATGCAGTGGCTTGTACCCATCAGCACCATGGGCGTCTCAGCCCTGACACACAGCCAGTGTTCCCCAGCTGTGCCAGTGGGTTCCCAGGATCACCAGGGCTCAGCTGGGATGTACATCACAGCACCTTCCCTGCAGGGAGGATTTTGTCTCTTTGTACGTTTACAGTCTCATAAAACCATGAAGCTGCTCTGAGGAGCAGAGGTCCCTGAGTCTGGCCCAGGCTGAAAGCCATGGGCAATGCTCCTGGGAGTGCATCCCGTGAGGGGTTTGGCCCAGCTGCTACTGGGGGTGAAGTTGGTGGTGTGGGTGGTGCCTGGCTGTGTGGCACAGCCA
>NW_008676400.1:16373-32902 GCF_000695815.1 Acanthisitta chloris
AGGCCAGAGCGGCAAATGCCTGCTGCCACGGCAAGCACTGGCACAATGCTACAACACTAAAAGCCATGCTGAGTGAAGGGGATAACTGTTTAGGATGTAGGGGCTGCACCGGGCTCCAGGCTCTTCCCAGTGTTGCTGATTTATTTTTGAAAGGAATCAAAAGGCTCCGCCAGATATTACTGCTCAAAGTGTGGGGATAGACCATCTTCCCAATGGGCACCTTTACACCCAGGTCCTCAGTCCACACAGTGCTCAGAGGCACTGAGGGTCCCTGCCCAGCTGAGGCTTCTTACTCAGCCACATAACCACTTTCTGTACCCCTGAGCCCCAAAAACTCTGCCGTGGTGGCCAACATGGGCCAAGATGGGGCCCCCCCCAGCCACATGCAGAGCACACCTGCACAACCCTGGATGATGCTCAGGGAGGGCTGGACTGGTCCCAGAGCCCCCACCTGATGCATCCCATGCCCCAGCCCTGCAGGAGCAGCTCCCCAGAGCATCCCCCGCGGGTGCTGTGTCCGGGCCGACAGCCGCAGCCTGCAGGGACCGACCCCTGCCCTGTCGCCCATTAGCAGGGGATTGACTTCAAAGTGCTGCAGCAGTTAGTTGATGCTGCTGAGGGTGCTGCAGCCATTCAGACAGCTTTATTCATTAGTAATTAGGCAGGCGTTGTCTGGCATCTAGATTAATCCCACTTTTAATTATTTTGAAACTGTGTGAGATTTCCCAGGCATTAAAGATTATGTACGCGCTTGCTGATTCCACAGCAATTATTCTAATGTAATGATGTCTATTAATACGCTTCCCAGCTTGCCATGCCCAGAGGGGAAATTCCCAGTTTCCCCCTGTGGAGCACACACCTCCCACACGGCATAACCCCCCTATCCACCTGCTTATATAGCAGGAAATAAAGCTTTCCATGTGCCTCACCTAATATTAATGACATCACAGAGCTGTTGCAGCACTGAGCACCAGGCATTGATTGCAGAGGGGACACAGACCCCTTGAGGCTTTGTTCCCCTTGCAGCCACAGAGCAGTAGCTCTTGCTGTGGGGACAGGAGTGGAGTCCCCACTGGAAAAGCTGGAGCATCCTTCCTTCCCTGGGAAACTGCTCCAGGGCTCACACCCAGCTGCAGCCCACCTCCAAAAACCAGCTTATGTTTGTAGGGCTTTTTGAAAGGAAAAGGTCACAACATTTTTATCCTAAGTCACGCTAAACCATTTAATCTGAAATCAAAGGTTTAATTTAACTTGTGGATCATTTGAGCTCATTACAGATTGCCTTTACAATTCAAAGAGAGTATTTAAAAGAAGAATGCATTTTCAAAGTATGAGCTGAGAATCTCAAGACAGAGAGAGCTTTTCCATAATCTCACCTTTCCTTTGGCCTAAATATCCCTTGAACTCATCTCTTTCCACTACAGCTCTCGCCATTCCCAAACTTCATTTGTCAGAAAATGCACTATACACTGGCAAAATGAGTGTTGTGCCACTGGCATCAACTGATGCTGTGGAACTGAGACCTCATTAGCAGAATGAGGGCTCAAGTGAATGTCGTGCCCTGACTGTGAATGGCCACCAGAAAATACATATATTTGACAGCAAACTCGATAGTTTATATGGTTTGGTAGAGGTGTATGTCAACAACTGCTTATGCACATCCCTGCAAGTGAAAGCCTTATTTGCAGTCATATGAAGGAAGATACAAATAAAGAGAGCTGAGAATACCAAAAGGCAGTGGCTGCATTGTCCTGTAAATGAATACTCAGCCCTCACTCTAACTGTTCTGATTGCTTTGCATATATATTGTTTCAGCATTTCATTGCTCCCAAAACAAAAAAGCGATCTAACCTCTCCTGCCTGGCCTAATGCATCCTCACAGAGCTAAACTGCATGACAGAGCTTCTGGGTAGAGACCACGGGTAATTTGGCTGATAGATCCTCTGGAAGCTCAGAGCCAAATTCGATTTCAGGTCTAAACTCATCACTCTGTCTCTAGAGATGGCAGAGCAGTGATATTAGCATGATGGCAACGCAGTTGACTCTGAACTCAAGAAAAGGATTAAATGAAATTACACTCTTCCCTGATGAGGCTGCTGGAACGGGGAGATTGCTTTAGGAAACCCAGAATTGAATTTCATAGGTAGGAGTTCAGATGCTGTGCTATTTGCTCAGGAAGGTTTGCGCAGGCTGTTCCTCCGTGCTGCACAGAGCCACAGCTGCCAGCAGGGCGGGGAGGACAGAGTGCCACCTGCCTCTAGAGCCCAGATCCCACCCTTGTTCAGATCACAGCTTGATTTGTCATTGCTCCATCCACCTCGGAGCAGGAGCTCCAACTCCCCATCCCAGTATCCCCATTCCTGAATGCTGTGAGAAGGATCCTCCACTTTTCTCCTCCCATGAGCTGCCAGTCCAGCAGTAACTAAACCATCCCCAGCTCCCCCCAAATGCTTTGGAGACAGGGATATTTTTACTGAGTGAAAGATTTAAATCTAACACTTACTTGGAAAATACTTCTCCTGAAGGAGACCTCTCTGTAGGGATGACCTCTTCACCCAGAGCTGCTTTCTGTGCCGCCCCAGGAGCACTGGCCCAGCCTGGGTCTGCAGATGAAGCCTCATGGTCCTGATCATTTTGGATAATGTGTGCTTTTAAAAATTACACCAAATAGCCCATGAGTTCATTTTTATTCCAAAATGACATAACTGGAAGTAAACACGTATTACAGCACACTAAAATATACCACGTTATATAAGGAGGTTGCAAAGGTCATTGACAAAAATCAGCAGCGCAGTTCACTTCCAGCAGCTCTTACCTACCAGGGTATCCTTTAGGAAAGCTTTGCTCCCAAACTATTGGCCCCAAATAAGGCACTTTGCAAGGCCACGCAGGTTTTGCAGTTATCAACTCTTCAATCTTTTGAAGGGCAAAAGGAATCAACAAATTCCCTTCAATATTAGTGCTACACATCTCCATCTCCAGCACAGCTCTCAGCTCAACACCGACTGCCCCAGGCTGATGCTGACAGTGCTCGTAGTGCTGACATCCCTTTCCAGCCCTGGAAACTTAAGAGGCATCTCAGTGCTTAGAAGAGTTCTCTTAACATGTCTCCAGGCTTTTCAAAACTTGCTGGAGGGTTTGAGAGCTACTTGACTCACTGCTGTAGCTCCTCAGCTTCTGAAGTTTGCCTGTCCAAACACAACCCCCTCCACCTCCATCCTTCCTCTCCTGCAGTAAGAGTTTTCTCAGCTGTCAAAGTACTCCCCTCAAAAGGCAGCCCCAATTGGTATTATGCCAGACTTCACTGCTGGGTGCTTTTTTAGCTGCAGGGAAGCATCTTGCATGACCTCTATCCCATTAGCAGCTCTACCGACAGCTTTCAGTGCGCTAATAGACCTGCCTATAAAGCCAGTCAGATGCAGATCTGCTGGCAGAGCACTCCATTCCCTGCTTCCCATGACTCAAAAAGCCTTGCACAGGGAAGTTGCCCCCTGCAAGATTAAGGGCACTTCTATCCTCAAAGGGGAATTTGACTAGGTCAAGGCAAGGTCTCCCATGGACACCTTCATGTCTACTGTCCTGCTGCAAGTACTACAAACCTATGGATCTTTTATAGTCACCAAGAAAAAAATGCCTCCATACATACTGAAAATTAGCATCTTTGTGGCATCTCTGGCCAAGAAGATGCTCAGAGGGCTGGAGCACCTCTGCTATGGAGACAGGCTGAGAGAGCTGGAGGTATTCAGGCTGGAAGAAAAGGCTCCAGGGAGACCTTAGAGCCCTTTCTAATACCTATAGGGGCTCCAAGCGAGCTGGAGAGGGACTTTGGACAAGGGCATGGAGTGATAGGACAAGGGGGAATGGCTTTAAACCAAAAGAGGGTGGATACAGGTTAGGTACTGTGAAGGAATTCTGCCTTGTGAGGGTGGTGAGGCACTGGCACAGGTTGTCCGGAGAAGCTGTGGCTGTCCCATCCCTGAAAGTGGTCAAGACCAAGTTCTACAGGGATTGGAGCAACCAGGTCTAGTGGAAGGTGTCCCTGCTCGTGGCTGAGGGTGGAACTAGGTGAGCTTTAAGCTCCCTTCCAACCCAAACTATTCTGTGACTCTGAAACTATGATATGATCTTTTCTAGTTGACCTGGGGCGTTGTACTCAATTCATTCTCACCTGCTTTTACATCTAATTCTGGTTTGGTTTCTCTTTGTGTGTTTTAAAACATCCCCAGGAGGGATACAGTGGGATGCACTGGGAGTCAGTGGCTAGGCAGCATCCTCCAGAGCCAGCTGGAGCAAAAATTGAGGGTATCAAGTTAAGGGGGAAAAAAAATCATATGCGCACACACACACATATATGTACATGCACAGAAAGAATCAACACTTCAGACCATTGAAAACCGTATTTCAAATCACCAGAAACCACAGCTTGTTTTTCTGAGGACTGCTCAGAAAAGCAGTCAAAACCCCTGCCATAACTCCTGAATGAGAGAAAAGTCCAAATTGGCCTTGCCCTTGAAAGCTGCAGTTTAAATACACTTCAGAAAAGCTGTGACTTTAAACTCACTGTCAACTCACTGTCAACTGCTATTTCATTCACGTTGGAATTACTGTTCATTCTGAACTCTGCAGTTCTCAACATGTTGTCAGAAAAGAAATGATCACATGAAAATCAGAAGTCTGTAGTTAAATTTTATTTATCAGTTCTATTGTTAAATTACACAATCAAAGTCAGTGGATCGGCCTGTAAATCTACACAATAAGACAGCATCTAGGGTGGAAATCAGTAGAATTTGATATGGTTATGACAAAATGGTTTCCTTATATTCGTACATCCCCTATATACAATAAACAGTATACACAAAGAAAATGCAACTAGTCTCTGTAAACCATGCACACCACAGCATAAAAACAAGATGCACGTCCTGCAACAGGCCTCCAGCTCACCCACAGTTAAGTCCTGTTTACAGCAGTGCCTTTCAGTTTTAAGAGCGAATTATTTTCCCCCGTAAAAACCAAAATAAAACCGAGACATCATATTGGCAACTGCATTTCTCATTTAAAAAAAAATAAAATCGCTGTACATGAAGTTATTCTCTTCTTGAAGCTGCTAATGCAGGGTATTGGTTTGCTGCTGCTTTGCTCTCCGCCAGCGCCCTGCAGGATCGCTGCCCCTGGGGCTGCCACACAACACCGAGTGTAAAAACACTTCCAGGTAGCTGAGGCATGGAGCTGTAAGATGCTTTTAAAGCTGCCTGCCTCATTCTCTGCCCCATGGTGTATAGAGTGTTACAGGCGAAAGGCAATAGTGCAAGTGAGCCTGGTAAGCATCGTGTCCATGGGGACACAGAGACCCTTCGGGTGCCTCCAGCCACGCACCGGGATCTCCGCTCGGGGCCAGCTCAGGGTGCTGCAGGCTGTGTACTTGGTGAACTTGCTGAATGTCTAGCCCAAGCCTTGCAGAGGTTCTTTTATTTTTTTGCATAGAGATTTATAGGAGCCCCTCGCACCACCTGCCCCGTCTGCTCTCCCTGTCAGTCTGGGTGACTGCGGGTGAGCCTGGTCTGGCTCCAGCTCTGCACCCTGTGCCCCAGAGAAGCTTGCTGAGGAGCAAGCTGCTGCACCCTGTGCACCATGCAACCTTCCCATCCTCTGTAACTATGGCTATGGTAAAACTGGCTTCCATCACTTTCAGTCCTCGCTCATCTGTCATCGCTAAGAAGGGCTCAAAGAGCATAGGAAAAAAAAAAAAAGCCCTGTTCTTATCTGGTGTAGCAAAGATTTACTGGAAGTAAATCCTAATTCAAGTGTAAATCTACTTCCATTGAACAATTCTCTTCATAATATTGCTGGGATTAGAGAGTTTTATGACTTTTTAAAGACACTACACAAATATCCGCAACATAATTTCATCTAGTTTATACCACCAATTATTAAGGAATGATAAATTCAGCATTATGTATTCTAATGGGTAAGAAAGATTTAAAATGAGACACTGTGACAGGATTATAATTTGGAAAAGGCTTTATGAAACAAACATGAGAATGTGCTGTAGCTTTTCCAGAATGGTTAAAATCATACTGCCCTGAAAAAATTCTGGAAACAGTGTCTTTAGCATTGGCATTGAGTTCAGAAAAAGTATGCATGTATTTTTTTATCTTTTTTTTTGTCTTTTTTTTAATATGAGATAGACCAAGCTTAAAACTCTAAACAGCAGTAGGTAGAAAAAGTTTAAAATTTTAAATATTTATATAACTAGAGAAATTACTTCTATTCCTTTTAAAAGCCAATATTATACATAAAACTAGTCGATAATTTTTCTAGACCTTTATTGTTCCCTTCATCGTCCATTCATCAACTCGGTAAATATCGTAAGCAGTCGGTGCCCTTGAAAACACATCATTAAAATAAAACTAAGGTAAAACCAAAGGGAAAAGGTTCTGCTCATACACTGCATTGAGTATGCTAAATGCTCGTTATTAGCAAATGAGTTTGCTTCCCAGATAGATTTCAGCTGAGCATCATAAACATTTTCCAGCATCCCATTTTGTACTCATAACTAATTTAAGGATTTTTTTTCCTCTCTCTTTTCTTTTAAATAAATGTCCAAGCAAACACTTCCGACGAGCCTCCTTGGCTCCTGTACTCCATAAATAATCCAACAAACCCAAAAAAGGACAATTTAATTACACGCTAAGATTAAGTGTTCCACGTACAGTACAACATTTACTGCAAAGGCAACTGCAAAGGCAACATTTTAACCTCTTTTTGCTTCAGACCCTCGAGAAGCATCATTTGTGGTCTCCCACTCGCAGGCTGGGGTGGGTTCCGCTTCGTGCGGCGCCTGGCGCTTGCCCCACTACCGCCGCCACCGCTCCACGTTCCCTATGTAGTCAGTGCTGGAGCTGTTCTCTCCCTGCTCCCTCAGGTGTGCCTGCTTCGCCCGCAGGATCTTGCGCTGCTCCTGGCGTTTCCGCCGCGCCTCCTGGTGCTCCTTCTGCCGCATGTACTGGTAGCGCTGCAGAAACAGGTCTTTTGCATAATCGTACAATTCCATGTCTAAAAAATTGAGGGCCTCGATGCGCTGCTGAGTCTGCTTGTCTATCTCCACGCTGGAGGCCCTTGTGCTATTGTACTGCGTGAACGGCGAGATGAAGTTCATGTTGAAAGTCTTCTCAAAGAGATACTGAGTCTTGCGCTGGAACTCGGTCAGGCCGAAGAAGGCCATTCGCTTCAGGTTCTCCTTGGCACTGTCCAGCAGAACTTTATTTCTCTGTTCCTCGGGCATGACCGACAGGTTGTAGCATCCCACCAGGCTGAGGTCGGAGAGCATGCGGACCTGGCGGTTGTTGGCCAGGTTGTAGGGGCAATCCATGAACTCCTGCAGGGAACAGCCCGACCAGTCGTCCCCGGTGTAGCAGCTGGGCAGCTCCTCGGTGGTCGGGGACCGACCGTCGCACACGTGCAGAGATGCCTTCCACGTCGCTCCTCGCTGCACGTGGCGCCATTCGCTCAGGTATCGGGACACGGGGTCACGCAGGATGGTGATATAGTAGAAATTCCTGCCAAGAGAGGGGGAAAACAGAGCGTTTAGTAACGTGTGTCTCCAGCTCACAGTGCATTAACATTCAAAATCAATAGACACTTGGAGATGCACTTAAGAGGCTTTCAGGAGTCCTGCTGCAGGGCGCTGCCCTACGTGCTCACCTCCACGGGCTGAAGGACAGCAGAACAGACTCCTCAGAGGAGTGGGAAGGATTGTGTCTACCTGCACACACAGAGCTGTCTCTGTTTAGTGGGTGTTGCCTCTACAGGGGAGAAAGGAATCCACGATTTCCCTCTGTGCATACACATACTCCTGCTGGTGCCACAACTGATGTTCTTGCCAGACCTTGGGAGAATAATTGAAGTAGCTCCTAGGATGTAAGCCCCAACCTGAGCAGGACACAGACAGCTCTGATTCTTCTCATTTCCTTGTCCTACATTCCCCGATGAGCCGCTGTGGGTCTCAGCTGCATGAGCTCCACCTATGAGGAAGACATTTCCTACAGGACATTTCCTTTCGCAGACCAGATAAATGGGATGTGCCCAGAAGCCCCAATCCACTTCCAGCCTAACAAGGATCTTGGAAAAGCCCTTGCAAATCCCATTTTATCCTCCTGCCTTCACCTGATACAGAACTGCACGGATGAGAGAGGAGCAACAAGTGCCTAACAGGAAGTTAAAGGATGCATCACAGCACTTTGTAAGAGAAAATGTTTCCAGGGAGGTGCTGGCTTTGGTTTGGAGCACGAGGATAGTGGCACACATAGGGTTACACTGCCACAAGGAACCCATCAGGCCATCAGCTGAGAACAGCAAGCTCAACCTTAGGTGTAGCATTAAGATCTCACTCTGGGTTGCACATTAATATTCACCACCAAACACTGATGTCCACTGTCGCAGCCTGAAGTCGTACACAGGACGTGCTCTTTGTACCTCCACTAACACGACTATAGCCTCAGTGATGATGCTGGAGGAACACTGTCAAGATACCAACCATCTGCTTAAATAAAGGGAAATAAAGTAGCTCAGTAAGCAAATTGTTCTGCCAGGGAAGGACATTCCTCTAGGATGAGGACACCAAGGACTGTGGCTCAGGAGCTCTCAGCCCCCAGGGTGTGATCTCCATGTCCTCAGTGCTGTGTAAGGAAGAGAAGGACATTCATTTGCTTTCTCAAGTGGCGTTGTCATGACTTTCCACCCTGCAGCCAAACTTTTGTTCCCTATCATTCCCTTTAGCAGAAAAGCCACTAGATGTCAATGTTTTACAGAAAATTGTCTCTGGGTGGACTAAAAAGTGAATCACAGCCACCAAAGGATCCAACAGCACAGGGGAAAGGAAATCTGGAGAGTCACCATTCCTCTTCCTACTTAGAGCATCCATGATCACAAATAATTAAGTAAATAGAAAGTACAATAAATGTGCAAAACCAAATAAAGCCAAGGAGCCCAGCACAGTGGGCATCAGTGAGCATCCACCAGTGGCTGGAAACAACAGCACCTGACATCGGAGCCAGGACACTGCAGTCGGCACCATCCCCATCCCCACGCTCACCTGGGTGCTGCTGCTGCCCCCAGCTCTGAGGGCTTTGGCCACAGATTCACACAGGCAAAAGGAGCCAAAGTCCCTGCCACAACCCTGAGGAAGGTCCTTTTCCCCAAAAATGCCATTAAATGATTTCACTGTGAGAGCTGGAGGTAAGAGGGAGACAGGACAAAGTTCACTTTCATGAGTGAGCAACAACTGCCAACCTTGCAGAGATGTTGCTCAGAGTTTTGCTCAGTCTCATCTCAGCAGGTTTCTCGTAGCATTGGAGAACCCAACCTGGAAAAGGAAAAGGGCTTTCCACGAGCACCATCACCTCAATCAGCCACTCTGATGAGCAGAGCCATCCCTGGTCATGCTTGTGCCACAGGTTCCTTCTTTAACTTTTGTCAGGACTCCTCACCCTCGGATCTAGCTTACTGGGATAGTGCACTAAAACAATGACCCAACCATACAGCACTAACCTCTACACTAACCATAGCAACTAACACACAACAACAAACCTCTGATGACTGAGGAGGCAAAAGCAAAGCCCTGCTCACACCAGAGCCCCTTGTATGAGGGGGTCCATCACAGGTTCAGCAAGGCTAGAAGGAGAGTGGGGTGCAGGCACAGGGGTGCTGCCAGCTGAGGGAGAAGGCCAACCAAACCATACGCTCTAAGGTCATCACAGAAATCGATGGGGAGTTAATGCAAGAAGGGAAACAAATCCTGAGCCAAGATCAATACAGCGAGCATTTTATTATAGTTCAAACTCTTCAGCCACTCTCCCTTTGTGCTCTTTGGTCACAGGCGGTGACAAAGCATCTCCCTTGACTGCTGTTGTAAAAACAAAAGAATGAATGAAAACTTGGATGCTGGAGGAAGAGACTGCGTTGTAATGGATCACCATCAGCCCGGGTGGCCAGCGGCCTCATCCACGCAGATATCTCCATCAGTGCCTGTCAGGGGGAAATGCTGCAGTTGAGGGAGACTTGGGAAACCAGGCTGAATAAAGATGCTCACTGGGTTCTGCAGTGAGCATGGAGGTGTCTGGGCTTCCCCCAGCACCCTGTGCTCAGGATGCCACCATCAGCAGAGGTACTTATGGCATGCCCCAGATGAATCCCACACCCTGGCTGGCCTGAGCATGGTTCCCTCCAAACAGGCTGTTATTTATTCCATGTTGTTATTTCCCAGGTGAATCCTGCTTTCAGGAAATGACATACAGAGAGATGCTTTGTCAGCTGCTGGGCCAATCTCAGCTATTTTGTGCTTTTTTTCCCCTTCTTACATTTGCCTGTTAAAACTCTACTGAAAAAGGTACTGACCCGCTTGGGAACACCAGCTTTTGGGCTTGCCCCAAGCCATTTTCCCCCAAGTTAGAAATCATGGCAGCTCCAGGAGAGCAGCCACACTGCTCTGCATTTGTCTGAACTGAGCTTCAAAAAGTCAAAAACGCTTTAATGCATCATCAAGTCAGAGCTGTGCCAGAGATGGATTCGGCCATCAGCACTTTGAGCATCCTTCTGCTGCAACTGGAAGACTCAATGCTTTGCAAGTATTTTTAGCTCTGTATGTAACAGCTTGTTCTTTCTGCTGTCTTAACAAGGGGGTGTTGAGCTCCTGCCCATTCCTTGAAGCTTGTGCTTCAGAGCCTGAGACAACACATTTGCAGGTAGAGCTCAAACTACTGTGAATCATCCCTCCAATTTAGAGCTGCACTCACCAGAAACACAGCTTTCCTAACAAAGTTGATCTGGGTGCTCGTGAAGCAGAAAACAAAAGCTCAAGGGCAACTCACAAAGTAGGTTGACTCTGGAGCCATCAGGAATGTGAGATGGTGTGACAGTGCCTTGCTTCTGGTATCTCCCTGAGCACAGCTCTTCTTGAGGAATGCAGGGACTGAACAGTCCCAGGAGGATGAGTTTGCTCCCCATGCTGCATCACCTGCCCTGCTTATCCCATCACTGCAAGGTTGAAGCCAGAGCATTTTTGGGAGCCGTGAATTATTTGTGCGCGCTACTACAGAGGAGCTGCTTTCAGCTGTCTTGTTCCTCAGCCCAGAGCAGCCCTCTCTCTCCTTTCTCCACAGTCCCTGGAGAAAACACTAAGTAAACTGCAACCTCAAGACCTCCGTGAATTTCTCCAAGAGGTTTATTGAGACTGAGCCATATGCTCACTTTGAAGGATAATTCTGTGGTCACATAGTCCATCTGTGCCAGCTCTTTCTCCACCTCTGCCAAACACAGGGAAGGAATGAGAATCCCTTTTTTCAACCTAATGTGGGTTTTTTAAAGAATCCTTGTATCAAGCTTCTAATCGCAACATTAAAGAAGAAAAGAAAATTGAAGTCCAAGTGAGGAGTTGTGAAACCCCAGGGGATGACAGCACTGAGTAATCCAAAGACTTCAGAGCCCTGAGAAGCTGCCAGGGAAGGGATACACAGGTACCCACGCTGAGGTGCTCAGGGGGCTTATCATGTGTGGAGCTGTTTTGCCAAAATGAGGTGAGGAGAGGGTGACTCTGCTTGAGCATCAAGGGGGCAGAACCTCCTGAAGTAGGGGTACTTCTCATCCCAACCCCAGTGCCCTGCTCCTTAATTGCTGGTTGATGTTGAGGGAGGCTGGAGGTCAGATGCTGTCAGCTGCCATGCCTTCAGCCAGGAAACCTGAGCCTGGCCTGATGGGGCTATGAGGTAAGGAGCTGGAGAGAGGAGCTGAAAGCTGAACATCCACTCATCATTACATCCATTAGTGTATGGATCAGTAGGTGAGGGACTGTGACCTTTTCCTATTTCTGCTGAGAAATGAGGCCAGAGCAGGCAGGGCTTTGTAGGCTACAGAGGGTGAGAAACCTACAACCTTTGCACAGGGAGCACTGCAGCCCCAGGAACATCCTGATGTCCTCCACAGGATGTGCCCAGGGGCAAATAACCCAAGAAAACACAGCTTTAGCACAGGGCTGAGGAAGCAGAGCTATGATTTTCAGGGAAAGTACTGGGACAGTCCCATTCACCTATTACTCTTTAAGCTGGCTCAAACACACCAGTTTGTATCTAGGTCAAGCTCACCCAGATGGCAAGCCTGGCTAGAATGTTTGGAGTTGCAGACAGGGCTTGTGCAACGAATGGGAGGCAATTTTACACAAGTGTCTCCATCTCTTTGGGTGGAGATGGGGGAGGCAAGGAAATATGGGAAATCTTCCTGTTCTGGGAGTTTTTCCCCCCGGTCTATGGACTCTGATACATTAACAGGGCAGTGTCAAACCAAGTTTCACTCCAGGTGAAGATAGATATTTTGAAAGGGAAGTTCCCTCTGAAGGGGCAGGGGCAAAGGGACAGACCAGATTTGTGCCCTATCCAGCAGAAATGCAAATAAAACAAACTAAAACCCTGCAGCAGAGATTCTGCATATGATGCAAAGGATTAAGGCCTGAGCTACTGAAAACAGAAAAATAATCATAGGGTTGGTGCTTCAGCACCAGAAACAATGCACAATCACCAGAGCCGGCGAGTGGCACAAGGACATCGGTGTCCCTCCCCCTCCCCACAAACTGCTCATGCTGCTGAATAAAAATCCACAGAGCTCATTTACAAAAGAGTAGTCACATACTCATTCTTCTGAAAACTGAGCAATTTGGGGCTTTTTTGAGATGGCAACTTGTCTCACTGAGCTTATCCAACCAGAGGAAGATTCCCCTACATGGATCTGGTATCTCATCTCCTTCTCCCTCACCACTCCCAGCAGTGAACTGCAACTCTGCCCCAGGCAGACTCCTGCACCCCTCCCTTGCCCCTCACCACTTGGAAAATGTCCCTGCTCAGGATTATTTGACAGAAAAGTTGCATGCAATGATGGAAGGTCAGGAACACGAACAGCGCGAGTCTCACATCTCCTGCTCTGCTCTACAAACCCTCCCCGCGCGGCTCCAACGCGCTGATGGATTTGAATCTTTGGCAGAGGGTCTCCCCACCGATCCATCATGCCCACCACAGCTCTCCGAGAAGTCAAACTCCATTACACCACATCGGGCGCCGCGCGTTTCGCTCCCAGAAGGTGAGGTTAATTCCCATCAAGAGCAGCCCACTGAGAATTTGATTTGCTAATACCACAAATTGTTCCTCTAAGAGAAATACCCCTGCTGCCTAATTTGTTGGAGGCAGGCATCTGTTTGGAGATCGCTCAGAGAGAGGCAAAGCATTCATTTAATGCTGTGACTCATCCTGATTCTTAATGAACTTTGTCACCTAGAGACGCAATTAAAAGGACAGGGGTGAGCATTCTAGTGACAGCCTCTCCTGCCTCAACCATCCACGCTTGGAACCACCCCCCAAAATGGGAATAACTCTTCCCTGCCAAGAGCTGCTCCTGCTGCACAACTCACAGAGATGAGGCCAAAATATTTGGCAAGCTCACTGAGGCAGCACTGGGAATCAAATGTTTTCATCCACTCCAGATTGGTCCCAGATGCTTCGCAGCAGTGATGTGGATGGCAATGGTAGCAGCCAAGAAGAATCACCCATGGTCTTCCCACAGTGCTCTTTGCTCCCAGCCCTCTCGGCCCCACAGACAGGGGCAATGGGCCCCATCTCGGAGCAGACGAGGAGCAAGGGGAGCTGTTGTGCCCCCCATGAGCTTCAGGGAGAAGATCTCAAGCTCAGTGTCCTCTGGTTGCCTCCATGCCCTGGATCCATGGCCCAGCTGCCCACACTAAGCTCCCCTGCCACCACCACGGCACGTGTAAGGAGGCGAGCACAGAGCAGGTTACTGGAGCAGGTCTGCCTCCCTTCTCCTCTCCCCAAGGACCTCAGTGCAGCTCCTGCTGAGCAAACAGACCCAGGTCTGGTTCCTACTTGTTCCTACGAGACCTCTCTTCATTCAGCCATTTCTATTAAACTAAACTTCCAGCTCCACTTCATCCAAAACTCAAAGTACAGTAAAATCTAGATGAACAAACCACTTCTTCATTGAAGAAGGGCAGGATAAAGGTTATGGGGAGGGAGAGAAGGAGGAGAAGGTACACACCCCCCTTTTCTCTGCAGCACCATCAAAGCTACATGGACTATATTCCTTTACTCCAGGTCTCAGGGTAGCAGAGGAGAATCAAGCATTAGCTCCAAACAAGGGCCTGGGAGGAAAGGAGATAAGTATTTCAGAACTGTGAATTAAAGCCGTTAGCAAATGTAAATTTACATTTCCTCTAAGTAATCATTATGTTTTCACTTCTATCAGCACCCAATGAATCACAGAGATGTTTTGTCTAGAAACACTAATGGTGGGGGTAGGAAGCCAGCAGCCTACCCACAGCAACGGCAGCAGCAGCAAAGTGCCAGAGGAACCCATAAAAAGGAGCTGGATTTTTCAAGAACAGCAATTACACCGGCCCATCATTGCCCGTGAAATCACCAAATAGGAGAGATCTGCAGAAAAACAGCATTTCAGGCACAGAGGAAGGTGGCAGCTCCACAGCCCAAGATACACGTTCATATATGTGCAGGCATGGCATGTGCACACAAAGATAATGAAAATAAGGCTTTAAACAAGTACGAAATATGCAGCCTCACACAAGCACATGCTCCCAGCTACCCTCACGCACAAACTAATTGTCCACAGCATTGTCTGCGGAGGGGAGAGCTGCCCTGCAGATCTGCCAGAGTGGTATTAATTTCATAATTGCCTGTATTATTAAGATCTCTGCAGGATACCCTGCTCACAACCAATTCAGCAAGAACAGTGGCCGTTTTACTTATTTTTTTTTTTAGTGGTGCATAAAAACAGAAGCAAGTTTCTGCTTTTAGGCTCAGCAAACAGAAGAGTGACTCAGCTGCTGGCGCCAGTCCCCAGTCTACCTCCTCCACCCCCGAGTCTGGCACAGGAAAGGGTGGCAACGACTGGGCAGAAGGGCCCAGACCCATCCCACCCACTTGACCTGCTGGGAAAAGGATTGAACTGCCCTTTGGAAACACCCATCACGTATCACAGCCTTCCAAGACCCGCAAAGCTTCCCACCTCGTGAGCTTAATTATAGGACAGAGGCATCTGGATGGAGGGCAGAGGTGATGCTAAGAGCCAGGCTGCACAGGAGAGGTAAAACCCAAGGCAAGGAGAGAGAAGGTGACAGAGGAGCATCAGTGTGAGTGTGCCATGCTTCCTTCTTGCTGGATGATGAGCTGCAGCATGAGTGATGCTGGATTGGTGACTCTGGCCTCAGCAGCACGCAAGGCCTTGGCTTTGGAAAGTGCCTTTCTTGCCCTTACAAAACAGGAGGCAGAGCTGAATTTTGCCTTCAATACACGTGAGGGAAAGTCAAGGTGTGAATGATGTCTTTTGAAACCTCGAGGTCTGAAGACCACAGGTTCACTTTCCTAGTCCAGGTGTGAGGAACTGTCCCTATCCCTTGCAGGTCACATCTCCCAGAGCTACATCACAAAGCATCTTCCAGGCATGGTATAGCATCTCCTTGATCAGAGAGTTCTCACGGATTCAACAACAAGCACAGCAGATATCCCAAAGTGAAAAGGAGGGCACCGCAACAGAGCTGGTGAATAACCACAGGATGCTGCTATAAATCAGATATTTACAACAGTATTTACCCCATCTAAATGCCGTTGCAGGAATTGGTTTCAACGTGTAACTGATACTTCTGCGGCGGCGAAGATGGAGGTTTGCAAAGCCTACACTCCATAAGCAGCGGTTTACAGAGAGGGAATAGTGGCAGTTTTTCATTTTCCAGAGTCCACTCACCCTTCCAAGAATCTTAATGCCTCATTGATTCATAATACAGTACATAAAGATTTCATTTTTTCTTGCACACAGTGATATATTATGGAGGCAATCTATTTTGCCACTGAAAAGTTTGCTTAGTAGAGAAATTTGGAGTTTTGACATTCAGGAAATTACAGTCATCTGTAAAGTGCGATTGATATGCCAAGGCTAACATTTTCATTGCACTTATGGAGCCAGAATAACTAAGCTAAAATATTTATTATATTCTAAAAAAAAAAAAAAATCCAGCTTCTTGTTTCTAAAAAGCATATATTTAGCATTAAAGAAGAAAGCTTCATCCTTAGATCCATATATCTTTTAGCTATGTCTTAAATGCACAAAGCCACATACTCTCTGACCAGATGGAAATGTTTTAAATAATTGAAGAAAATCAATACTTCAGGCAGGGACTGCTGTGCCCTGCACGTGTGAGCAGAGGCCACGAGCTGACACACGGCCGTGCAGAGCAGCATGAGAACAGAGAAGTGAGACAGGGACTGCCATGCTGAATCTGCCTGATGTCCCCTGGGGCTGTGCACACCTGTCCTGCCACCCACCAGCCACCCAGAGGGTGCATGTGAAGCAGGAGGTGACTGAACCCTGTGTGCTTCACTTAGAATCACAGAATTTAAGGGTTGGAATGGACCTTACAGATCACCTAGTCCCAACCCCCTCTGCCATGGGCAGGGACACCTCCTCAC
>NW_008676400.1:33250-47005 GCF_000695815.1 Acanthisitta chloris
ACAGTTCCATGTCCTTCTTGTGTTGAGGGCACCAGAACTGTGTGCAGTATTCCAGATGGGGTCTCACGAGAACAGAGTAGAGGGGAAGAATCACCTCTTTTGACCTGCTAGCCACACGCTTTTTTATGCAGCCCAGGATCCAATTGGTCTTCTGGGCTGCAAGCACACACTGCAGCTCATTGAGAGTTTCCTGTCCACTGTCACTCCCAAGTCTTTCCTCTCACTGCTGGCTTCAATTACTTCATCACCCAACCAGTAGCTGTGTCTGGGATTGCCATGGCCCAGATGTAGGACCTTGCACTTCATTTTGTTGGACTTCATGAGGTTTGCATTGGCTCACCTCTTCAGCCTGTCAAGGTCCCTCTGGATGGCACATCCCTTCCCTCCAGCGTGTCAACTGCCCCACACAGCTTGGAAGATTTGCAAGATTTGTGGCCCCGTCAGCCAATGGGATGCAGAAGGAAGCGGGTGTGGAGGGCTCCTGTCTCAGCTTGATGCACACACTTGTCTGTTTCATGAATGTGCATTTAGAAGTTGTGATTTATCCTGTTTCCTGAGCACTCGTTGCAATTTCCTAATCGCTGCCTGAATTGTTGTAACACCCCTCCCAACCCCTTTGTATATATAAATACCTACTTTTGAACATCTCCTCCCCAGCGCTGGAGAAACCTTGGAGCTCTCAAGAAAGAGATCATACGATCAGCTCCAAGAGCTCTGCATATCCCACAATGGGAAATTAACTCCAGAGAGGTATTTATAAAATAATTTGTGACTATATCAGAGCTCAATCAATTCTCTTCAATAATACATAAAAGGAGGAGGCTTGGCTCACACGAAAGAACGTGAGGCCGATGGTAATTCCTTCACAAGCCATTTGCAGATAATCTTCCGTACGCCGGTTAATACATCCCACGACGGGTTACACAAAAGTGCTTTTAAAAACTCAACCGAGGATATACAGCGTATAAAAAGGCACATTAATGCAACTTATATTTTGCTTATCATAATTATTGGGCGTACAGAAATCCAAGGAAAATCCTTCGCAGCCTTTTGAACACTTTGTCAAAGGCAGGCACCTATTGAAAATGTCTCTGCAATGTAATTAATGAACTGATACTAATACATCCTCAGCCTGCTGCTAAAAGAGGGACCGAGGAACGGACAATATATTTACAGCTGCAACTTGCCACAGTTTTAATTTCAGCTCTCATTGATTCCATCGAGCACCATGAGACTCTATAATGAAGAAATCTGTATCAATTGAAAATACCAAGTGTGCTCCTGCCCCACTAGGGCACTCCAGTAATATCATGTAATGGAAGGGGATTCTCATTTAATTGAATTGGAAATGAAACACATATTAGCTAAGAAAACTTAATCAGTGCAATAGTATTAAAATGGGCCACTCAGACAAACTATACTGATTAAGTCACTTGCAAACATTTCCGTAATCATCACTGAGACTTGTGGCGTTAATGATTTAAACTCACTTTTCTACTCCAGGGAACAAAACTGTAATTTCATAGCAGACAATTAGAATATTTTAAACTCTCTCTCACACATTACAATACAGTCTCCTGGCAGAAGCACAGGACCTGATCCCGCAAGGATACATCTTGAGCTCTGACGTACAAGGAGGTCTGCATGGATGCTGGGATGTCATCAGAATGTTTGATTTGAGGCAGGAGACAGCCCTGGAAGGACCTCACTGGCTGGCAAGCGTTTCTGAGGTACTCGCTGCGGTTCCTCCGCAGACTTCATCTTTAATCTTGGCTAGTTATGGATAGCACACACTGATGCACCACAATGCTGTGAGCTCCAAATGGCTCCCAGCAGACCAGGATTTTAAAAATCGTATTCACACACAGTTGACATAACTGGATTTAAAATTTTCATGGAATAGCAGAGTGCATTTCTAATAAAACTCCGTGGATGCATTTGTTGTGTCAAAGCTCAGCTGGGAGGGGTTTTACATCAGCTAAGCAAGCAAGACTAAGCAAACATCCCGAGATGTGTAGAGTATCTCGTTTCCCATGTCCACTAGATCCACCCCAAACATTCAGCAAAAGCATATTTTACTCACTCTGAATTAGTTAGAATGATGCCCTTAGAACACCATGTTTATGGAAAAATGACACTTCAGCCTCTTAGACAACTCTAAACCAATGCAGAGATGTGTCCACTGCATTGTGCTCAGACAAGGACCATCCACCTGGTCCAAGTGTGCAATGTGCCTGGAAACCAGAGACTGAGCTGGCAAAACCTCATCAGATACTTTCCTGGGGGACAGTGACAACACGTTTGGCACAGATATCACCTTAGACACACTGTGTGTTTATGGATTTCAGATGCCTCCTATATTGCTAATCAGTCTGCAGCATTAAGACATTCAGAATCCTACTTGGGGATAGTCAAAAGCAAATTCAATTTCTGCATCTTTCAGTGCCACAAAGCAAACTCCAGCCAAAGCAGCAGCTGGGCTGAGGCCACTGCAAAGAGGAGAGGCAGCAACCTGGGCTGGGCAAGCAGAGGAGCCCAGATCCCCTCCATGCCAGCTGATTGGCATGGCTATGCAAAATGCACTTGATTCCACTGTCCATGAATGGCACAACTTGCTTTGCCCTTTGCTTTGGCTCTCTCATTGTGAGGGTAACACAAGCATGGGTCAAGATCTGACCTTTCTCTGAGCAGCTTCTCTCTGCAGTCCTTGAGCTCCCAGCCCTCACCATCCACGGCCAACCAAGCCGGCAGCACTCTGAACCCTTAGCTGGAGGAAAGTCTTGGTTATGTTAGCTGAGATACCCTTAAATCCAAAATGCTTTCAGCTGAAGCCAAAGCTAACCTACCCCTGCCAGAATAAAACCAGGAGAGGCATCATCAGTCAACCCCCAGCACGATAAACCTAAAGCAAAAGTAACCACATGACATCCAGGGTTATTCACTAAGGTTCACAGCTCCTCCCAAAAGGATCTGCCATTGCTCCCATTCCTCTAACTTCCTCCTCAAAATATGAAAAAAAAAGAGAAAAAAGGCAAAAAGCAAAACTCTTCTATGAGCAGGAGGAGATGGATGAAAACAGCATTGTTCCTATGTGCAATCATCTATTGAATGATTTTCAGAAGACACAGTTCTACTCCTCCATGGATTATTCTGGCTAAAAATGTGTGTGACATTTTAATTATCAAGTACAAATGTTACTGCAAGCAAGCAATGAAACAGATGGTGTCCTGAATTTTACAGTACAGCCACATTTTCCAGTTCAAATTTACATTTCACCAATCAGCGAGCTTCAAGTTCTGTCCCTACCACATCTTCCATATCCATCTGAACCGCCACAACCTTCCCATGCTGCGAGCACAGTTTTGGAAGTGGAAACTCGACCCAAGTTGTCCTCCTCCAAGCAAATGAGGAAAAAAGGCAGAGCACAATTCTGTATAGCCCAAAAGCGTGGCAGATACTATCTGGGAGAGCACTTGCCTTGGAAAAGGGTGATGAACTGCCCTACTCAAGGGAGCAAAGAGGTGAGCTTGATGCCTCCATCTCAATGAAGGTCGTAATTTGTTTATCTCATCATCTTTCTCAGCGAACTCCACTCATAGCAGTTATAACTCTTGAGATTTCCTCCTCTTCCCCTCTGGTGTACCCAGCAGTCCTTCCAGAGGCCACCCCAAAGTGGAAGGACAGGATGGAATGAGTGTCTCTTCAGGACCCATCAGCACCAAGTCCCACATCACTAGGGAATGACAAAGCAGCAAAGCCAGAAGCTTTTCCATTCATACTTGTTGGTCTACTGTCCTGTCAAACAGGACAGTACCTAAGAGCAGAGTTGCACTTTCACATGTTTTTTTACCCTCTCTTAAACCCCATAAAATCTAACTTGGTTCTTGCCTTGAGGACCTTATAATCCATTTTAGACAACTCACTCGGTGAGGGTGTGGGTCCAGTGACTGCTGGAGGACAGATGCAGCAGCACCCTTGGAGTTCAAGCAGCAAACATGGTGAGCTTTCGGCTGTCACTCCCAGCTGTGTGTGGCCAGGCTGTGCACTCACCAGGCTGAGGAGCACATGATGCCCTTGTTGAACAGGCTCTTGATTTACCAGGCAGTGGCCAAACTGAATCCTGGAGAGCTTCCCTGATACTCCACTCCATTCATCTCCACTATTGCAAAGAGGAGCCGCCGCCGGGGCTTATGGCATCAGTGCTGTAATTACTGCAAGGAAACGTTTTCTGGGAAGGTGTCCCAGAAAGTAATATGCTGAACATTTCCTCTCGCCACTCGCAGTACAAAGTAGTACCTCCTTCTCTCACCCACAGCACCAAGCTGACTTCCAGCCAGGCCTGTGAGGACAGGAACCCCTCACGCTGTGCCCCTGTGACAGCACAGAGCTCGAACACCAGCTCTGCTCTCACCATTCACCCTTGTGCAGACACCCCTGGGATGTGGAAATACTGCACAGGGGGATGCTGTCCAGGCCAAGGCACAGCCCCTTTGGACTCAAGACTTTTCCTGCTTTGTTTTGAAATATGTCCATGAGCAGAGCTTTGGAGGTGGAGGTGCCAATGCCAACTTTGCAGACAGGCAGCAATGCTTGGCTCAGCCCACCAGGCAGGAAAGCATTTGCCACATGGGTTCTCTCTTGCATGCAGGTTTGCTCACTGTCGCTTAATCCAGTGACACATTGGCATCCAGGGGTGAAGATGGTGAGACCTGTAGTGGCCCTCTGAGCCCACCTGGGGAACCTCTTCCTAAAGGGATAAAAACTTGTAGAGCTGAAGAGACCCGAGGACAGAGCTTGCCTTGGAGCACAGCTGCCTTCACCATCACTTTGCAGTGAGGCCCTGAACACACAGGGAAACCTGCCTGGGTATTTGGTTCCCAGGGAGAGAAGCCAAAGCACCATCCAGCATCCCTGCTGCTGGGGCACACAGCCTGGTTTGCAGCAGATCGATGCCTTCTCATTTGAACTCAGCAAACAGGTGCTCCAGAGCATGATGAAGTGCATCACAGCGGCGCAGGTTCTGCCCTCAGTCACACCAGCAGCTGGACTGCTGCAATAAATAAACCTGAAAATGGACTGTCTGAGCAGCAACAGCCTCTTCCTAGGTTGCCATCCCTGAGGGGTTAATCTAAAATAATCTAATTTATTCCCAAATTGCAGGCAGCAGTGTCTCTTCCCATTTAGCAGATTAAGAAACTGTGCTCTACCAAATTTATCTGGACAATTCATTCCCATGGAATTACACTGGGTTTGGAACTGAGGTTGATATACTCCATTATATCTGCAGGCTAAGCAATCCACGGGCCAGATTAATGCACAGCCAAATACCACCTGAGTGGGGTTTTCTGGCAAAGCATCTGTGCAGGGACGTGGGAAGAGCAGTGAGTGCAAAAGGGCTCAGAACAGCAGCGATTTGGGCCAGGGCTCAGGCACAACAGCAGCATCTTTAGCTACATCTCCACCATCCTGCCAATAAAACAGCAGCACACCCATAACTCATTTCAACATACTGAGACTGGGCTTCTCTTCACATTATTTTAAACAAAATGACACTTTCTCTAGACACTTAAATGCATCCTGGTCTCATCACATCAACGGAGGAAGCATATTTTTTCTGTTTATGTGAAAGGTGATATTGGATGCATCATACATTGAAATCGTTTGCTGGCTTCCTCTCTCAACATAAATAAGGAGAAAGAAAGTCAGAGAAGAGTGATTTTAAAGATGTATACATATGCATGACCATTTTCCAACCTAGAACGTTATTAAATTCTTTCATATATTCATGTGAGAACTGCAGAAGATTATGAAAGTAGAGATGCTATCACTCATACTTTCCCAGAGCCAGGATTAGGGAGCTTTTCTTCTTAATAAAAGCTATATATTTAAATAATATCTGTTTGGCCAAGCCCTGGTTAGTACTGGCCAACACAGGTGGGGTGTACAGCTCACATCTCAACTTCATGGCACGGACCTGCCTGCAAGTCCAACCCAACCAGGACAAGACTGAGCAAGAGGATATCCCACAATTGTCAGAACTTTGCCCTTTTAATGGCTATTAAATGCCTTTAAATTTCTGCAGTTTCCACAGGTCTGAGCATCCTCTACCAAAAATACATCCCACATGCCCCATCCAGCCCTTTCCCAGCCCTCAGCCCTTGGCTGAGCCCAACCAAGCTCTGCCTGAGCCATATTACCCAAAGGCATTGTGGAAATCTTCTGGTTTGCAAGCAATGCTAAATTCATCTAAACAGCTCTATTTATGAGTGGTGTTACATCCCGTGTCTTGGGGAGACAGATCTGCCACTAGAACTGCCTTTTCCTGCCTGCAGAAACTGTAACTCTGCATCAACATTACACGATTATTTTAAAACCACTATTTAGATAGCTCTATGGTAATGGGTATGTACACCAACCCCAGTCCTGCAGAATTTGCATAGCAGAATTTTTTATCATGCTTCTAAAAGATTAATAATTTAAAGCAAGTTGTAACTGTGCTAAGATTTAGTCTTATGTTTTCAACACTGCTTTATATTCTCATAAATATCCAAACATTCCCAAGTATATAGGCATCTGAGATGGTATTCAAGAGGAAAGACTGCAACCAATATATCTTCCATTTATGGAATTGAATATAAGATCATATTCAAAGTGCTGCATTTACTGACTGATTTTGAATACATAAAATATATAGCCATTGCAAATTCACCTTTCATTGCGAAGCTTTGTTCTTGTAGTGACATAACTTACTGCCAGATTAGAGCCCCAAGTACAGCTGGGCCATTTTTCATGTTCTCCATTCCCACAAACACGACTGGGAGAGACAGGTCATGCTCTCTATCAAAGTTGTGCTTACCACACAGCAATATTGCAACACGTCCCATTAGAGTTATGTCTGCTGAGACTGTGAGCACAGACTTGGCTGCAGGCACCTCCTAATGGAATTACATAATTGGAGGCATGTCATCTAAATCTGAACAAATTGGATTCCCTTGTCATGCACTATTGAATCAGAACGGGAAGAACACTCCATGCCGTTATCTATGGTAAACCAACGGCGGCAAATCCGGCGTCACTAATATTGCGATAATGTGATGTTTATTGAAAACGGGGGAGAAAAAAACCCGTAAGATAAAAGTTTCATGTAAGGCATGCCAAAATCATGTTGCATGCAAAAATGAGCTCATCCAAGCTTGGTTTCAGACTGGGAATTATGTTAATGGTTTATGACGGTTGCGGTGTTAAGAAGATGTAGCAGCAGGACCATGCGAGGCTGGTTGCCTGTAGCAGCCACGGAAGTGCAGATGAGGACTTGACACAGACCCTGCCACCAGCTCTGCATCTGGCAGGAGCAACAGCCACCAAGGTGTTTGCTCTGCTCCAGTCCTCCCCAGCCCAGTCCTTGGCAGATCGGCAACATTAACATTCAAATCTCGCAACCGAATTCTCCAGCCCTTGTAATTCATAAGCATGCCCTGCTTTTCGTTTACAAGTATATCAACTTTAATTTGGAATTACTGGAGGAATCATAACGAGGGAGCAATAACTTTGAGCACACTGAACTGCGCATTCAGGGCAAATTTTCACTGAGCACTCAGCTCGACCTCCAGCTCTGCACGTATGAAAGAACAGAGGCATTAATTACATTACCAGAATCACTAATCAGCCCATTGCATCTTTACATTTCATCAGCTAAACGCTGGTGCAAAATGAGAGGTTTTTTTTTCCCAGTAATTCAGCTCTTCAAGCCTCACCAGGATATTTCCATGAGTGCATGGAATGAATTAATTAACAAAAAAACAGTCAGAAAAAAGAAACTAAAAAAAAAATAATTCTGATGACTTACACAATATGTGGTTCTCCCAGTTAATTAACTGTAGGCTGACTTGGGCTCCCCATCTGCACCAGAGCACCTCATGGATGGATCTGGGGCCCCTGAGGAAGCAGCAAGTGATGAGAGGGGAGCAGAGCACCCACCTGTCGTCCAGCCCAGGGCGCGAGGGGTTTGGGTGATGTGCCAGGGGTCTGCTACAACAAGAAGGGTTATCCACAGTACAACCCTACCAGGGCTGGTGCACTGCAGAAATTCAGGTTTCAGTATGCCACCAGCATCCTGCACACTAACACCATTAGCTCCACTGCCAGTGCCCCTGCTCCAGCAGCTTCAGTTCTGCAGGACTGTGCCAAATGCCTACTTACATTCAGTGTGAGAGAGAAACGCTGCTGAATTACCAAATTACCTCAAGTTGTGAGAGCACCCAGCAGGGGGAAAAGTGTTAACTACCTACCTGAGCCTCTGCCTGTAGATCAACACTGAGAGGAGACAGCTAAATATTTACTGTGTGCTCTGGGTGCTGAGCATCCCCCCAGTCACAGCACAGGATCACACCACAGACAGCCCAGCACCCACTCAGCTCCAAGAATGCACAGTCCTCGGCAGACCCTTGCAGAACAGACCCTCCAAAAAGCTGTGCTCCTAAGATCTGTAAGCCTGTGCAGTTGCCAGCTGGTCTAAAGGGCCATTAATCCACACACAAAAAAGAACTGCTTGAAGAACAAACACTCCTTAGGGCTGCCCAGCACTGTGTTTTCAGCCAAGTGTTTTTTTCCTGCCCATGGCTGGGAGCGATGCCACCTCAGTGCCAACTCAGCCACTGAGCTCCTGGGGGTAGTTGTGGTATGGAAGGCAATAAATCTGGTGATGGCAGGAATGGAACAGCTTCCCGTGGTAGGGAAGGCAGCAATGACAGGAGAGCCCATGCTCCAACTTGGGACTGTCCCACCACTTCTTCAATGCCACCACGTGGTCCTGCTTTGATGGCTCATCCAGCCCAAAATACTGCACTAATATTTAGTGACATTTCTAGGTATAAAACAAGGGAGAGCGAAAAAGAAAATCAGAAACCAGCTCAGTATTTTGCAAGAGTTGGCAATGCCTGGCACATCTGAAAACTAAGGACTACCGAACCACACTGACACTACTTGATTTCCAAGTGTCCTTGGGATTAAATCAAGCAGTGTCAATTATCTCTGATGGGAGCACTGGCTGTGCAGATTCTCACCCTGGCACTGCCCTGCAGGAGCACAGCAGTGACCTGTGCCCAAACTCCCTGCTCTCCATTCCATTCACACCTTCGCAGCTCTGCTAAATAAATTACAAAGGATGTTTACCTGCCCCTATCAGGCTTGGAGTCTCACAGGGGAGTCAACTGACCACAGCGCAAACAAAACCAAATGAGACCCATGCAGCACCCCCAATTCTCTTATCAAACCATCTTTTGTTAATCTGCAACTTCAGCATTTTCTACCACCAAGCTGTGACCTTCCTCCTCACAGAGATGAGCTCTTTGATGGCAGTGCCTTGCACTCCTTGACCTAAGAGATCCTCCTAAGTGACTGTGGCATGTGCAAAAGATCTGAAAGACAGCCTAAATTACATGATACACCCTTACATTTTCACACCATGCGCCAGCCTGTCCTAAAGACTCAGCACATCTGGTTGCACAAATGACCTCAGCCATGTTACTAAGGCTCAGTCTTTGCAGGGCTCGATGATGCTGTGCTAATCTCCTCAAGTGACATGACTGATGACACCAGACTACATGGACTCGACACCATCGTGTTGCAGAGAGGCTGCTGTTCTGGCAACAAACCTGGAACTGAACTGGGGACCTTCAAGATGGGCAACAACAGATTTGCTCTTGGCATTAGAGCAGGGAACTGGGGCTGATGCAGACTTTTAACGTGATATGGTTTAGAAGGAGCCATACACACATCCCCTGGGGCAGTGATGTGCAGTCAGGGTGACTCACCACCTTCTACAACACCAGTTGCAAAGCTGAGCCTGCAGAGCCCTCAAGCCACCTGAGCTCACCACAGCACCAACACAGTCAAAATCCCCAGAGCATCACAGTCAGTTAGGGAGGTGGGAAGGGTACACTAGGATGCTGAGGCACAGAAATGTCCTCAACTCATTGGCAAGAACAACATCCACTGAGCTGGGAGACACCAGCATAACAGCCACGACCCTGTACACCCACACACCATCATTAAAATCAGTATTTTACCTCCCAAATTGTAGGATGCTCCTGCTAGCAGCAATGGACATAGATGTGTTTGTTACCTGGAGACATCACCACAACTCTCCAGGGCATCTCCAAAATTCAGCAATCTTTACTCATTCACAGAGAGGTTATGAACTGCATTTTGCACTCAGCCTCCTTTAAGTTAGAAGTATCAGCTCACAATTAATGCAACTGATTAATATCCTTAATTAACGAATTGGAGCAAGGGCAGGGAGCTATGAGAACATTGTTTTTCATAGCTATGAAACGCACTAACAAGAGCCAGCTGGGAAATGACTTCTCTCTTCAGTTTTTACAGGTTTGATTTTCTGTTGATAAAGATCTTGTGATATTTAAAGAACAAAGTATTGTACGAATAGAGTGAGAAAACTGCTGTCCAGCAGTGTCACCCATCCTTCCCCCAACAGAGATGCTGTCAGGCTCTACTGGACATGAGGTAGCCCAGACGGGAGAGGGATGGTATGTTCTTCAATTAGTGCTCACACCTCTTTAAAATCAACCAACCATGAGACATAAAACCCCCTGAGAAGAAGCTCCTGTTGGTGGTCTTGGGGGTGGTTTGTCTACACTGGAGTGAGGGTCCATACACAGGCATGATGCTGAGCTGGGGAAGGAAACCCTAGGAAACATGTCCCAGAGTGTCCTTCGGGCTAGAGGGAATCTCATTTCCCCCCTTCATGGCGAGAGCAGCCTTGGTGCCTCCCCCAGATGCTAATTTGGGGATGCTGGACAGCCTGGGACTGGGGGTCTGTGTGTGTTTGTGTGTGGGGAGTTCCACAGTGATAACAGCTGGCTGGAATAATAAATTAGCACCTAATTAACAGGAGTGTTGGCTGCAAAACACTGAGTTAATGGAATAGAAAAAAAAAGAAGGTAAAGAGCTGCTGCTGTGAAATAGGGAGATTGCTTTAGAAGCTACTCCGTCAAGGACATGTCTTCGAAGTCAAGGGTTTAAAAGCCAAATGAAGAAAAGTGCTTTTGTGGGGGAAAACTTGCCCAGTCCTTACCCAAGGTCAGGATTTGTTTCCCCAGCAGGCATTAGCCCACAGCACTGATGGGTAATTAAGCCCAGACTCTCCCTGTCAGGCAGAAAAAGGGGCTGTACCGTGTCTTGAAGTTGCATGCAAAAGGTAAGCATTTGGGATGCAGATAGTATAGTCAGGACAAATATTTATTGGGTCAGTAGTTGCTGGTGAGAAAGAGAAGCTATAAAGTGGAGATAACAAGGAATAATGCTGCCACAATGGGAAACTGCACTAATGACTTAACAGCTCTTTGCACCTCTCCATAAAAACCTCCTAAGGGAAAACTCTAATTCAGTGCCGAGGAAACAGTGGTGTAAATCTGCTCCCTGCTACATCTGACCCCCTTGCACTCGCAGCAGCTGCCAGACCAGCTCACTCCTTGGTTTACTGTGCTTCTACCCTGTTTTTGCCTCCCTTTCCACATAAACGAACATGAATACTCTCCTCAGCTTCACAGTAGGTCCCAGCAGCTCCAGTGGAGCAGGACAGGAGGACAGACCCCCCCACCACCCTCCTGACAGCTCAGGGACAGTCCCAGCAGCGACATGAGGGGTGGCACAGGCAGCAAGTGTGATCTGCACCCTCCCACACCAGCAGCACTCCCCAAACCCCAACCAGCACTTGCACAGGACTGTGCACACAAGGCAAACACAGAATAAGCATCTCTGCTAGGTAGGAGACACTAAGGACACAGTTTTAAAAAAAAAACATTTAACTGTCTTTAATTAATATTCCAAACTACAAGTAAGCCTTTAACACACAGCAGGATCATGGTGAAAGATTTATGAGATTGGTTCACCTTTTGTGAGTGCTGCCTTGGGTCATCAGCACAAACCTATCGCCAGCCCATGTACCAGTGGAGAGCTGGAGCGAGAGGGGAAGGGGAACATCTGCACGAATATGATGTGACCTACTTTTACAGTAATTTGAATGCATATCTGGGAAAAAAACCCACCCTCCAAAATTTTAAGGGAGAATTATAAATCAAGGCATGACAGTAAACAAGTCGCTTCTGAAGTCGTACTGTCTACTCAGTGCAAACAAGAGATTCATCAAATAATAAAATACTACTTTAGAAGAAAACAAGCACAATTATTTTATAATTATGGCTGCTCTAGTCTTCTGAGGGCAGGAAACCTTCCTACCTCCATAGAATCATAATCAAGGCTCATCAAAGTCCTGTAAAAGCAAATCAATATCTGCTCTTGGCAGGACGAGTTAATTAATACCAGAGTGCTCTTCTGCATGCTGCCTGGCTGTCAGCCTGACGGCACTAAGTACAGCTCTTCCAAAACGCTCTATAAAAAACCATCCAGCACCACTGAGGCTGTGGGTGACAAAGGATGCCACGTCCCTTGCAGGTCTGGATGTAGAGGTACCACAGGCTGTGCTCTGCTTCGTAAAGGACACAGACATCCAGGCGGTTAAAATCTGTAAAACGCAATCGACTCTGCGCTTCTCCGGATCCTTATCTCCATCAAACAGGAGACTCAGGCAGCACCATGTGGTTAATTTTATAATGGGAAATCAAAGCCATGTTCTTTTCACCACTAGTGGACTCATGAAGCAGCTGGGCCCGTGGTTATCTAAGGTGGTGTGGCACCCCCACATCAGACACGGGGTGGGGGAGCTGGTTGTTATCAGGTAAGTGGTTCATGCCACCAGCAGTGGTGGGTTAACACTCTGCCAGAGACTTTGGGAAAGCTGCTTGTTACCAGATAACTGGCTCATGCCACCAGCAGTGGTGGGTTAACACTCTGCCAGAGACTTTGGAGGAACCACCTCAAATACTGGTGATCAGAGCACAAGTTCTCATCTTTCCATGGCAGATTGACTGAAGCTCTGTGCCGTTTACTGCATGACTCTTCTTTCTTTTTTTCCCCTTATTATGAGACCTTTAAAATGGAGGTCTTGCTTGCCCTCTGTGATGAGCAAAGATCTCACAGCCTTCCTACAAGTGCAGGGAAATTACAGCCAAGAACATGACAGCAGTTAGACGCCCAGAGCAGGAAGGAGTGAGACACACTCAGCAGATTGCTTTGAAGCAAAAGCTCAGTAAAACATTATCAAACTTATTTTTAGCCTCATTTCCTAAAGAAATAGCCTCTCATGAACACACACTGCCTACCTACCTCCCCTCTCGCCAGCCTCCTCCTAATTTTTGAATGGATTCCTTTATCTGGGGACTCTGCCGTCAACTTTGGGTGGAATATAAGTGTTGAGAAGGGATGTAGGGGAAAACCCCCCGCAGGTGATGGAGAGCAGGCATTGCTGGCACAAGTGCCTCCCATCGTCCATGCCTGAGATGGGATAGAAGTGCATGGTGATTTCTAGCACTGAGAGCTGGCAGATGCAGCAGGGCAAAACACAGAGGTACTGCCCGATGGCTCTGCTGAACAGCAGCATTCACCACGTCCCAAGAGTGCCAGTGACGTTTTACAGACCTCCTGCCAAGAGCAGCTGATATGTCATCTCAAATCAGGCATAAAAATGGGACAAAGATGCAAAACGCCAGGAGAGTAGGAAAAGACAGTTCTGCCGAGTGCCACTGCTGATGTCGTTTTATTGTTGTTTAATAGTTTTCTTGGATCAAACAAGGGAGAAGATCCAAGTGTGCAGAGAGAACTGGCAGTTCCCTGTCAGCA